>NW_024705003.1:0-25199 GCF_018977255.1 Callorhinchus milii
ATACATCGGCATTTTGCGACCCCCACTGCCACTGTGTAGCATATTATTACGTGCCAGGGACTCTATGAGATGATATGACAATAATCTCAGTCCATAATTGGCAATTAGTAACGGCAAAGCAGTTATAAGTGACTCACAAAATTGTGCGCAATTGCGTATACAGTCCACGACTTCCCTGAAGCGAGCGCGATACCGATCATGCACGGTTCGAATTCGACCCTCGATCGATGGCTGCGCCATCGCCGCACACGCGTCGAATAAAAAGCAAGCGACAAGTCCTTACTTACTAACAACTCCTATAATTTTTCATGGCTGGAGGGTTGCCCCCCTACCTGAAAATCCTGGCTCTGCCATTGGTCTATGAAGGCTATTTATAAGCCCTCACACATGGCAGTTGGTCACTATGGTGGTACTGGTTGTCCATGTGGTGTAATAGTGATGACTTTGGCTGCGGTGTGGTGGTTGCGTGGCTGCAAATGGTGTTAATGATGGGAATATCAAAGCTGTCTCTGACATAAGAGTGCCCTTTGCACACAGTGGGAATTTAAGAGGAAACGTGGAGAGATAGACACAGACGTACAGGGAAATGGAGCCAGTGCTTACACTTGGAGATTATACTACACATTTCATGCATGTCAAAGTGCAAATAAAAATAAAAGTTTTAACTTTATTTAGTTTCACTAGGTGAGAAGTCAAGAGACCAGGATCGTTGCGCCTCTGATTAGCACAGTTGGCTATGTACAGTGCTAAGCAGGTCAACATACATACATATGTACCGTCCCGTAGATCATAGTTGGCAGAATGATTTATTGTAGTTTCTAAGAAGATAGCCAGGGTGGAGCAGTGACACAGTGGTTAGCGCATTGCCCTATGAACGCGATCAGAGTTTGTTTTTCGGCCATGGCTAACGACTTTGACAAATGATATCTCAACCGGTCCTGAACACCCCCTACTGACAGTGGAAAGACCATAGCGTGGAAAGGCCTTCATCCAACAGAGGATAAACAAAGGGCAGTACATAAAAAAACATAATTGCATCACATTTCAATATATTAACAATGGTGCATCTGGGAATTGGTAATGCAATTATTACAGAGTGAAATCGTAAAAAGTTATTAACGAAATGTAAAAAAGCAATAATGTACTCGTGTACAAGATAAGTCCCTGGAATACCAAAAAAGATAGGGCTAGAAAAGGACATGTAATGCATCTACACTGGGTTTCCAATGTTATCTTTGTATAGATGAGTGAGCAGACTGCTTTGTCCCAAAACAGCCGGGGATGCGACTTTGAAACTAAAACACTGTATACGACAGGTACCCATTTACTTCACGCATGTGAAAGAAAGGTGGTTGTACCATAACTATAGAACGGCCAAAATAAAACTCAAAACGCTGCACGGATGATTTATTAGTTGCTATTTCACGTTTCATGTGCTCAAATATCCTCGCATTGCTTTGCTGGCCCATGGCCGCAACCAGCTGCAGGGCACAGGGCCTTTGGCACGGGGCTATTTTTATCAAAACACTGCATTATAGTTGGGAGGTGGCGACACCGCGAAAGCCACACGCTGGAAAAAGTGCAAGCGGTGCATCCCCGACGTGAAACCAAAACAATAAATCAAGAACTGGAACTGCCACATGACCTTCCCTACAACAAAAATACTGCTTCAAAACACTTAGATAACGGCCTCCACCCACACGCCACATGCTGCTCTGCCAACCCTCCAGACCAACACGAACCAAATCAATAACACCACTCCTCCCGCCACGTGGGGCTCTCCTGATCTAATCCCAGCAGGAACGCTATGTACCCAACCAGCCCGCAATGCCATGTCATCCCATGTGAGAGCCAACGCAGTAGTACATGCACAATCGAGCTAATCTCTCCTGGTGGTCCTGAGCTGGTGTTTGAAATTCCACATCCATTAGTTTATCATAAGGACAGACCACAAAATGGTACTCGTGTTACCACCCCTGAAGCAATTATAGGATGAGTAAGCTATTCCAATGTCCTTCATTTAGTAAGGTGGGGGCCAAATGAGATGCATTATCCAGTTTGCAAGGATGACTTGGTAAATGGTCATCACTTAATGACAGGTAAATACATTTGTTGTAGTCCTTCGGAAGACCACATAGCTTAACTACTCGCTTGGTGACTGATGGACTCATACAATGATCTCTGTGCTCACTACTCGTGCATAAACTTCGGTTTATGCACGTGTGTGTGTGTACTGTTGCATATATTTGTGAAAAATTGTGCCCAGTATCGTGCCCTCTAGTGACGAGCGTGCTGGAATTGCGTGATGGTCAAGTGGATCAGCACTGGGTTGCGATGAACCGTGTTCCGATATTCGAAATAAATCCGAGTAAACCCTTAGCTGCGATGCCAATTATAATATCTGCCTGACTTTGAATGCATCAAATTAGCGGTGACTTGTAATGATATTTGCGTGATGGAAACCCGATGTTAATTTCACCACGCGGGGTGTAGTCCTTTGTTGGGGGGAGACTGAGAGAGGAGAGATGGCGAGGGGGGTGGCAAGGGAGCGTTGTCTCTGGAGTCGCGACCCCCTGTAATCACGTGCAGGCCGTTGTAAACGCATTACTAGTAATCATAAACGGGGTTTCGCCACAGCCCAATGCTGTCTCCTGGAGCTCTCTTCCCAGTGCGGTGTCCCAGAGCCGGATTTAGGATTCTTGTTGGGCCCCAGGCGCTTCTGTTAACTTTCTCTAGTTGGTGCTGATGCTGCTGCTGCTGCCCCATGTCACGGCTACTGCCGCTGGCATTCGCTACAGCTGATTTTTTTTAAAACTGTCTCCGATCAACAGTACGACGACAACGCTTGTCTTCCCTTGCACTTACTCTCTGTTGTGCGAAAAACGCCATTTGTTTGCTAATTTTGCGATGAAATTTTTTCGAAAAGTTCATCGCCGCTGTTAATTTCTCTCACCTTGACATGACTGTCTCTTTGTGCATATACTGTGCCTATCTTATAGGTATATATATTTAAGATATCTTTGTTACATGTTTTATCACACACAAAAACATGATAAAATAATTTTTCCATAGGCCCTTTAGTTTCGTAGGCCCCAGGCACAGCGCGACTGTGCCTGTTGGATAATACGGCTCTGCGGTAGATGCTTGCAAGGGTGACACTGTTACACACTCTCTGTCTCTCGCTTATACGCAACTCTACACTGGTTACTAACCTACACGAACGCTAGCCGTCTGACCCTGACGGCGCTGAACTAAGACAGCCAACTACGTCTAGCAGCACAATTATCAAGTGGTGACGACATCGACGAAGGCACGAGACGACAGCGATGATGGTGACGATCTTTAGCAGCAACGACGACGACAGGGATCCCACTCTAAACGACAGCCCCGAGCTCCCGCTCGAGGTCCCCTTTTATCCTCCCAGCGTGGCCTCGCCCCGCCCCGGCCACGCCTCCCTTCTGGAACCAACTAGCGGATTCCCGCGCTCCCTCACGTGCCCCTTCTATAACATTTACCATAGATCCCTCTCGGTCTATCACGTGGCCTGCTGCCAGTCAGGGCTGCTACAAGCTGCAGATCCCTTCCCTGCCAGCAGCCTGTGCTATGCTACGTAGTGACCAATTCTATGTCACTACACATGCATTAACTTAAATCGGCAATATTTAAAATGTGATTAATAGGTCCGGAACCTGCCTAAGGGTCATATTGTATAAATTGTGACACACAAGGCAAGCATCTAAAGACAAATTTCGTCAAATTAAGACTGATGAAGGTATTAGATATCAGCAGCAAATGCAGTTTGGTGTATGCTTCATGTTGGACTAAAAGGAAAATTCACATTGTCCAGCAGCCTAGACACATCACGAAATTAGTCTTTCACAATGAGGCACGCACGCACAGTTTAGTGCACGTTTGTCCATTTTACCAACGTAAAATTTTCTTCATGAAGCTCACAAATAGCTCAAGCCTATTTACATATGACGCTGCACTTCCTTAACACGACCAAGTGTGATGACTTGCACAACAGTGTGCCATATGAAAACAAGCATACTCGATTCATCCCCAATGACGTGTGTATTTAAACCACCCGAGCAACTTAACCAAGTCAGAGAGAAGATAGCAGTACTTCCACATCATTTGGCAAAAAATTGAGGCAAGGGTTGCACCTCACACCAAGCAACTTTGTAAGGAAACCAGTCAACTCATTTTAAGAACATGCCTTCCATCCACAGGTGATCGGCCACTGTGCTACGCCAGACATTTGGCGAGCACGTGCATTTCTGGGTCACACACTGGCCAGTCACGGCACCGATACCCAACACTCAAAGGTCGCTGCTTAGCAGCAACAATAAGTATATTTATATGGGTTCTTTATAAGTTGGTGATATGTTGCGATATTAAAGTACTGTACTGCATCGTCCGTATTACCTTAAATAAATTAATCGTATGCCGTGCTTTGTAAATTCACTGTTCAATGGAGGACTTCCCATGCCGTGTCAGTCACGCGGGGCTGATTTACTGTACTTCACCATACAATTGAGTGCAGTCTGGTGAAACAGCAATGTGCATTTGATTTCAGACCTCGGCTGACATCAGTGAGAAGTGATATCTCAACCCGTACTCAACCCACCTCCACCCCACAACTGCCACACTAACCAGTGAGGTGAGGTATGGTCAAACAACCCCCATGATCTACACAGTGTGCGGAGTCCTTCATCCAGCAGTGCATCATCAAAGGGCTGTATATTTTTTAAAGTGAATTTTGTTTTATATATAAGGGGATGTTTTGATTCATTAAAACTGCCACACAGTAGTAGGATAGTGTCTGAAAACATTTGGTAGCACTTGACTTTTGAACCATTTTATTTTTCTGCTGAACAAGCCACGCTTGTGTGTATTATAATTTTCATACATAATATTGCGGAACTTTTACACAATATAAACATTAATCAGGGCCAGAGGTAATTCAATTGGTAAAGAAATAAATCAATGCAATCACGTGGCACTTTTGCATGGCAGTTTTGTGCAAGAAATAATGCAATTACGTGACACTTTTGCTTGGCAGTTTTGTGCATGTTTACGTAGCGTTACACGTTATTATTTATTACTAACAGCTTTGAGTAAAGGAATTAGCAAATCTCATAGTTTGTGTGGCCTTATGCAATGGCCACATCCCCAAAGTGAACTACAATTTCTATGTTCTGATTCGTCGGTGAGACGACCACACCACCACCTTGGCAAGTGAGTGAAAATAGCTCCTTGTTAAAAAAACACACAGATTTGTTTACAAACCAGTTCATCCAGACACTGATCCTAGACAGATACCGAGGTGTGGGGGCCGTTCTGCCAGATTAATGGCTCCGTTTGTTTGAAACAGCTCTTCAATCTCTAATATGCTGAGCCCTGTGTAACCTTTACCTACAAAAGGTCTGCCAGCATGTCAAACGCATTTTATAAAGTGGCCGCGGATGAAGTGCAGACCAAATCTGTGAGATTGACAGCAAAGGGCAAATCATAGGCCAAGGTTCAGCACAATTGGAGAAATTCGTTTCTATGCAAGTTAATGCTCATTATAATGCCAGCTAACCCCTTGGGCAAAGGGCAATAATTACAACATCGATAAATCGCCAATGGGGGAAAAGTTGATTTACATGTCAGTTTTCGAATGTTCCCGCAGGGGTAAGTTACTAATATTGTCGTGCAGATACATATATTTCTCTGTTTCTCTATCTGCTCCTCAACCACAAGCCACACCATAAAATGTTGGCAGGACATTAAAGCTATGCACGAACTAACAAAAACACGTAATATTTGTAACTATCAAGCATTTGCAGTTTGAACTAAGTATATATAAAAATATATATACATCACTCATAAAAAGTCAACAGCATGAGCGTGCCCCCATAGCAACCTATTGTATATGCCGCATGTATGAGCACATCTATTGTAGTTGTGATTGTTGTACAATTACTGTAGTAAATTATAAATACGGTAATACTTTGTAGTTAATCACTGTTGTAGTTGTCTGGTAGTAATTGGGGGTGACATAATGATGCAGTGTTGAATGCACTGTGCTATGAACCCAGCCCATCCCCAGTTTGATTTCTGGCCATGGGTCACATCAGTGGCAAGTGATATTTAAACAAGTCTTGGATCCCCACCCCTACATCAATCAGCACTGACCAGCAAGGTGACATTTGGTCAAACAACCTCCATGACCGACACACAGCGTGGCTCCTGGAGGTTTTTTATTGACAAAGACGGTAATTATATTGCTTCAATTATAATTGTAGTAGTTTTTATTGGAGTAAATTGTATTGTAGAAAATTGACATGCACTACTGTACAAAAATAGCAACGAGTGTGTTGAAGAACTATGGATAGCTTAAAGTTTCTTAAGTTACAACAGACCATGTTTAGGATTCTTAAGTTCATTGTAAATTTCAATGGCTCCAAAACCAAACAAGTTAAAGTAAATGAACATGCTGAGACTGCCAGGAGAAACGTTCCAAGTCATTCTACAAGACTCCCTTGTTAATTTCTTTGTATAGTTCAGGGTCGGCAACCTACGGCTCCGGAGCCGCATGCGGCTCTTTACGGGCTGCTTCTTGACGATATGTACGTATGTACAGTATGTACTCAGATGCATTGCGGCTCTTGAAATACTGAATTTTGTACCGAATTGGAAAGAAATGGCTCTTCTTGTTATTTTGGTTGCCGACCCCTGGTATAGTTAATAAAGTCATTTTTGACCCATGGCTTTCTTGACATTTTGAAACTGTTATTTATATCTCAGCCTTCTGGCAAGGTGAAGTTTAACACAACTTTTGAATTTCTGCACATTATGCTCTTTCTACATTTGGACACTGTAAAACAGTAAAAAAAAAAACAATACTGTATTCTGAGTGGAAAGCCATTAATCGTAAAACTACAAAGACAACCCACTAACAGTATCACAAAAATAAAATTTTAGGCCACCAAACATAAAGACTGGATTTTATGATCCAACATTTGCTTCATTGTAACATATATTTTAGGATAAATGATACGGTGATAACTAGAGCTGCCATCTCAGAGTTTTTTTTAAAGGAGACCTATCGTGGGAAGACAAATATCTTGAAATATCAGAAGAGGAGAGATCTACGTGCAAAGCCATCGTTTAGAGGTGTAGTACAATTATTATGGGACTGACAAAAACCGGGACTTTCAACAATCCGGCGAAGTCTTACATATTTCCCAGGACAGCTGCTTCAAAAAGAGAACACTCCTGTAAAAACCAAGAATTGGTGACAACCCTGGTGATAACACTGTGTCGACTGCAATGATAGGACTACACACGTGTGTAATTAAAGGAGTTAGATTGTCATACACTTCAGTAATCATACATGCAGTATCAAATTGCAGTTTTTCAAACACAATAACCATCGCTTAATTTGAGTAAGTTAAGTTTTTTTAGTATTGACTCAACAACTGTGCAATTGCTCTAAAATGTATAAATATTTACTCTTGAAATAATAATTGACAGAACCTGTTTAACGGAAAAAAAGTTGCAGTGCATTGTAACTTGGGATGCATTGCACCTCCGATTAGCACGGCTGGCTACATACGGTGCGCGGAATGAGTTCAGCATGCACACACTATGGTAGTGCCTACCTTGCAGTAGAGCCTTGGCAGAGCAACCTTTCCCGGCTGCACTTTCTCGGTCACTTTATCGCACGTGGGCGAGATTTCCATGCTGACGCCACCTCAAATACTTCTGAGGAAACACAGGCAGCACAGCGGTACAATATGTCACCCCAATACTTTTTGCTCCCCCCCCCCCCCACTGGAATGTCCACCAACACCGGTCAACATTTCATACGTAATATTTTGACCACTAGGGGTCATTAGGGAGCGGTTATGTGCCCGGGTAGCAATTAGTGTACTTTATGAACACACATGGCCAATTAAAGCAAATAAAACCTCATAGCAAATGTGTTTTTCAATGTTCACCTCCTGCATGTATAACGAAACATGTAGACTGTAGTGTTCCAACTAAGAACATTATTAATCACAGTATTCATAAAGTACGAGGATGTTATACTTCATTAATGTCATTGTTTTTTTTTCCTCTACTAATTCTGGTAGTTGCTGGTAACCAAAAATTAAGGAATAACGAAAAATATATTTTGCTTTCATATAAAATAAAGGTCACAATATATATTTTAGAAGGTGAATGATTTTTACAATGTGATAAGAGTGATGTTCAGTCTTTTATCAATTCACTGCTGGATGAAGACCTGCCCACGCCGTGTCAGCCATGTGGGTTGCTTGACCACACATCACCACGCTGCTATAGTGCAGGTCAGTGAGGAGGTAGCGGGGAGTTCATTGCGGAGAGCAGGACTGGTTTAGATATCATTCGTCACAAATGAGAGTTGTGTCCAGAATCTCACTTATCAAGTTAATAGTAATCTTCATTACCAACTGTGTCACCCCAGTATGTTAAATAATCCAGGACTGCAATAATCGTACCTAGCTAAGTAATACAGATTGTTGTATTACTGGTACAGTTTTTCATTCAATAACGTGCACAGAAACTTTAACGCGACACATTATTTATCTCCCAGTTCCACCAGAAGTGTTCCACATTAAGCACTTTAATGTGCAGAGTTTCAACCGCACGTTTAAGTGGAATTAGAGGTTTCACAACAATGTAATAAGAGGGCATGGCTCTGTTTACAGAGTGGCAGGGATGACTTGGCAGCACCTAAACTAAAATGACCCTTCCGTTACCCTCTCTCACAGTCCCTCAAGAGATCAAAGATCACGGACACCGATCAGCAAAGACACTGTACCACTGACCACGTCACGGGAATCTGCCAGGACTCCCCTCTGGCAAAAAGAATGGGAAAATCAAGCGACAAAGCTGCTGAATGGAGCCGATGAGGAATCACCCCCAGTGAGGAGCTCGCATCTGGCTCCCAATTCCACATGGCTCACGTAGCGGTAGCCTAAATAGACTAGGAGTGAGTTTCGGCAGATGCAAGTCTCGTGTGTAAATCATGGGGGGGGGGACTTCTACACAACCGACTAGTGTTGCTTGTCAGGAGAAGCAAACCATGGATCATCTCCTGAGATACCCTGCAGCACCACAATGCACTCCTCAAGATTTGGCAATGCCAACACCAGAAGCAGTGCCCTGTGGAGACCATTGGAAAACGACCATATAGATTGGACAGAGACATGACGAAAAAGAATGAGACTGCTAGGTCACGGGGAAAAACGATGATCGACCTACACTTGTTCCCATATCAAATGCCATAGGCTCAAAGTCGGCACTGAAGACAAATAAATGAAACGTCTTAAATTTACTCTTTCCTCCATTCATTATTTGTCAAGAACGTATACAAACAGTACTCTCGTACTTTGTGTCTGACCATAGGCTTCCAACATTTTCATGAAATAAAAAAAAATGTACGGGTATTCTAAAGTTTTCAGTCCAAACAAGCCCCCTTTTTTTACATCGCCAAAAAAAAAATTCACAACCCGGCACGGAGTGGGGTTAAACTCGGAGGAGACGGCATCACGCTGGAAATTACACAACGCAACGTGCATGAACACGTGTACTACGCCTGATGTATGCCTTCGTGTACTTTCGCAGGTCAAGTAACATTTTTCATGCCCAAACTACAAGCGATGAAACGCTCTAAAATGCACAGCAGTGTATTTAAAATGAAAGCGGCTTAAGTCTTAGGGCTTGGACGCGCTCTGCAATTTTGGTGCGATCTTATCGAAGGCTATTGATTGTATCGCTGTCGGGCACAATCGCCTCATTATTGCGCCGTGACGTTGGTCGATGCTGATGCACTCTGTCATACCCCTTGATTTGTGTTCTTTGTGACATATATCTGGCACGACAGCGGTTCTCCAGTACCCGGAGAGAACAATTGAGATGATCATGCTAGAACACCCTCTAAACGCAACTGAGAGTTACAGAGGACAGTAGTGGTACTGCGCTTATCAAGCAGTACAAATGCAGCGCGGTTTAACACATTCCTGCGGAGGGAGCTGGTAGGAACGTTGGCTTGCTCGGTCAATGGCCAGGGTCAACGGCGGCGTGGTGTATTCCGCAAATATGCCCGACTGTGAGGCGGGCACAAGCCGGCGTGAGTAGGTTAAACGTTGAGTTTTATAAGGGCACCACGGGGTGACCAGCCCCTCCCCACCCAGCCCCACCCCTCCCACCCCCACCCAGCCCCACACTCCCCACCCAGCCCCTCCCCACCCTCCCCTCCCCACCCAGCCCCTCCCCACCCTCCCCTCCCCACCCACCCCTCCCTGCACGACGGACGGACACAATAATCCCCTGTGGGCTGGTGTAACCAGGAGGTTCCTACCAGTAAAAGGTGTTCTCAACACACCCCGCAAGCGTGTGCGCACTTGCCAACGCGCCTCTCCACTCCCAGCACATCTGTTACATCTTGCAACGTGCCCTATACTTGTGTGGTAACTTGATAATTTAATAATACGTAAAGGCAGACATTGCAAAGAAAAAAAACATCGCTTTAGGGTCTATTTTGAGCTTATTGAAATGAATTGAGAAATACTATAATGTCCCAATACCGATGCAATAATGTGGCCCAAAATATAATTACAATCCAGTACTGAATCAGGTAATTGACTTATTTACCGTATGTAGCCACACCCGACATTCACGATTCAGAATTGGTTTAACTGATATTTAACCTTTAGTTCTGTGCCACGTACATATACATTTCTCTGTCACATACATTTTGTATTGCTATGACCAATACAGGACAGTAGCGTATAGTAATAATTCATCAATCAGAGAACAAAACCTCAAAAGTGATTGAAGATGTCATTATGTTATGGTAAACAATGGAGATTGCAAGCGGTAAGTATGCATGCAAATCACAAATGGGGCAATATAAACATATAATGCAGTAGAGAGAATTACAAAGAGTGGAGTAGTTTTACACAGATCGATAGGAAAAACAAGTAATTCGACGCATGACAAATTATTTCCCAGTTCATGTGCAAGTGGACAATTAATGAAGGCATCACAGGCTCATAAGAGATCGTGATGGTGTAGGAGAGGCCTTCATCCTTTGGCAGATAAACCATGGTTCAAAATGATGACTAATTGAATACAAATGCTGCACCATCTTTTGTTTAACATCCCTTCTTGAATGGTTTCCCAGGTGTTATGAGCATGCAGGTCACCTGCATTGTGTGTATGTATGTTGAACTTTGTTCGCGTAGCCAACCGTGCCTTTAATCACGTGTATCGTTGAGAACAAAGGTGCTGGATAGAACAACATATCTAGAATGAAATGCTGAAAGGCTGCAGTTGATAACTGATGACGATGACGAATATGATGGGTCGCCTACTATGGTTGACTATTGTACGTTTTTTGGCGGGGATCACACGTGCAGCACCTGGTATGCGTAATGGGACCGCAGTGCGTCTGGCGCGGATGAGTGAGTACGCAATACATCATTGTTTTAAAGTAACCATGCTCTGCTCCAGGTGACACTCCTAAAATGATGTTTTCCTAGAAAGATTTATTGTTGCTGCAGCATGTACAAGTAAACACAAGTTTAGGTAACCAGAGCTCAACAGACCAGGATAGTCATATTTGCAAGTGTCCTAGGTTTAAAAAAGGATAACATCAATAAAATAAAATGGGTAAAGCAAAGAAGTGAATACAAGAGAAAGCAGAGCATAATAACCAAAAAGAAATTGGAGGGAAAAAAAACAACCCAAAAGAGTGCACAAAAATAAGCAATGACAGATAACATATATTTACAGGAACAAAAGTTTGCTTGGACAAATATATATTTATAACACTCAAAATTAAAGTTATTGAAACTTCAAATCGGAATTAGGATTATTATTGTACAAGTGTATAAACAGACAAGGATATGTGTCACAAAAGGAAGTGACAGGCACAGATAGTGTTCACTATAGTCACGAGGGTGAGAGCCTCGTTAATGTAGTGGTAACAAATCAGCCGGTCGTGAATTTACTTGAATTTCCAAATGCAGTGTTTCGAATTTGATGAGGATTAAAAATAATCACGGCAAATAGTTTTTCCCATTGTAAGAAACTAAACCCTACCCACGTGATGCATTGACTACAATACTGGCCTCTTCAAGAAGCATCCTAAGACTATGTTTTCATTGCACTGTATGTCAGCATGAGCTAGTGAGTATACTATCAAGCAGGGCAGAGGCATGTGAACCGGCAATGGCATTCCAGTAATACTAAATTTTATATCACTGTCAACATACAGTAATGTACTCAAATTAATTCCCAATGGCACGACACAATATTACAGCCCGCATGGGCATCCTGCACTAAGTGACATAAACCTAGTATACAGTACGGTTATGCGATCATGTGTCATAGATAGCTTACCCCGGTAGAATAGGACTCTAAGATCAAAATTTAACTCCTGTGCGATTTGTTTTAAATGTTTACTATACTGCTGCAATGCTGCGGGAGAGTAATGCACGCGGTATTTTCAGCTTGTAACATTACACGAGCCTCTCCCGCCGCAAGCTGTGTCAGGGAGTGTGATGTGGTAGGATGGGTGTTGGTGGAACAGGTCAGGCATGTGACCATTCCAAAAATAATGTTCACGACTGCACGCGCCTCATTCTCACGCAGAGTACTGGAAGCCTCACTCGACACAGACGGCAAGGGAATCCCTAGACAGCACACACACACAAAACACTTTCTCTGAAATGGCCATAACTGCTTCCAGAATGTTTTCGGTATGTGACTAGTTAGTAATTCTGATGTGCAGGAAAAAAAACATTTATCTGGTAAATGTTCTGCAACGTAATTCAATTGTTATTTTTGTGATTCATTTTCTTTTTACAGCTTAAATTAGATATAAAGTTAACAACAATGGGCTCTTATATGTTTCAATGGAGTACTTTCCTTTCACTAAATTCAAAATATTTGGACTGTATTTCAGATTTGTATTGATATTTGGTAAAGAGAATTTCAAAAACACTAGTTGTCGTGTTTTTGATTCTTATCTGAACTGTAGTTCAATGTGCAGTAGAAAACAAAAACCCAACAGCGACGAAAACCTTGACCGGCAACAACACATCTGGTTCCCGATCACGGTGTTGTGGTTAGAGAACTTAGCATCTCAGTTTGGAATCAATTTCATCAATTTTGTCCATCAGTGGTCAGCAGTGTCTGTTTTATTGAAAGTATGGTGGTCCTAGCCATAGAAATGTGGATTCTTCACCACGGGCTCAGGGCTGCAAAGTACCTAATTCAAGTAATTCGAGCAGTGAGACGCTTTGACGTGACTTTCTATGGCCCCGAGAGCATCCATCTTAGCAGAGCTCTCAAGTGGAGATGGCTAGCGAAGGAGATTGACTAATGGGGGTTGTGAGATTGGCCGGTCTTGATAAGAGAGTTGATCAACAGAAGCTGGCGCGGTGGTGGGGAGAGATATTGGAGCTGTCACCTATGCCACGTGTCGGATCGCTTGCTTGTAGAGCTTTTTATCGCAGCGTTTTCAGGCATTTTATATCTGCGAACCGGATAAATTGGGACTTCTGTTACCGTGTTTTGAGCGATTTTCAAGTCCCAGAATCCTGTGTTGGGATTGTGAGAGATGACGATAGCTGGGGAGGCTTTCATTCAGCAGTAGATCAATCACGGCTGACGGTCATTCGATTTACGAGACTTTAGCCGGGAGAAACACAACACAGCATCATTATGCAACGCAAGAGCTTCTCAGCGTAACACGTGGTTCGAGTTTACCCATATTAGGGCCTCTATTTTATCATTTTATGGCAACAGTGATGTCATCAATTATGTTTCTAAAGCACATGGTACGAATTGGTAGTGAATCCGGGGGAGCCAGGGGCGATGAGTCAATACGGCTTTCAACGGCATTCAAAACAGACACTCTCATATTTAACATCAAACAATGCGTTCTATCAACATGACTTCACAGAAGCATGAAGAATCGTCGTGCAGATCATAACATTGAAGCCCCGGGGGGTCAGGCAGAAGTTAACAAAGCCACGCCACCGCACTGGCTACCCCTCCACTCTGCTCTGAAGAAGGGCCATTTCCCAAGGCGGTTAGTTCACTGGGTTACTTACCACTCTTTACGAGGTAAAATTCCTCTCATGCGCATTGAAGTTAGCGGAGCTTTTGGTGGATGAGCAAATTTGTGGACAAAAATTAGTTCTCTATTCTCATCACGGGACCTCCTTTGCCAGTGTCAAAAAATAAGAATCGGTTTTCCTCTTTTTTCTGGCCTTTTGGCGTCCTCTGGTCTAACACTGTTTGAGACTAGGCTCTAAAGAAAGCTGCATATACCGTCAGAGCATGTTTTTTGTTTGCATTTTCAGCACAAATATCTGCGGTTAATGCAGACATGATTCCTTGCAAAAGGTTTCAATTTGGTGTTTTATCATCTTAACACCTGTTTTGTTGCCAGAAAAAAGGGGAAACCCTATCGTTATATTTTGACTTAAAGCTTTCGTGATTGCAGGAATTCATATTCTTTGGGTCTTTCGGTTAAGCCACGAAGTTAGAAAAAATAACAAAATCAAAATCACGACGTTTCGATCGCAACACAAGCAATTGTCTTCAGGTGAAAAAGAGACGATTGCTTGTGCTGCGATCGAAACGTCGTGATTTAGATTTTTTTTCTACGTGGCTTTACCGAAAGACCCAAAGAATATTCTTATAATTTCTATTCTCCACAAAAGTACTCCTCTTATCCTTGTACTTAATTGTAGAAAAAAACATGGATGGGATGAATTTGCCACCGAATTCTTTGAATCCACTAAAAAGCAGAGTAACAGGAAGTGCTGTCGTTGTGTAGTAGAACTACTTTTGCACCGCACTGTATGTAGCCAACCGTGCTAATCGTATAGTCTTGTGTTCTGTGGCACTCATTAACAGTGATGGCTACCACAGCAGTGGTAAAAATGTCACCTTTATCGCTTTCCTCTGTCAGAATTATCATAAGCCATTGTCTATCCACTGCTAGATGAAGGCCTCTGACGAAGTGGCCATCCCTCATGGTCCTACGATGGCACAATCTACATCACTCTTGCACGTGGACTGATCTCATCACTCCACTTCCGACTGATCACTCCACTTGGGCAGGGGAAGAAGCGGGGCACTGAAGCCAGTGCACACGCCGCAGAATATTAGGGGATGCCCTGGGATTCATCGTTGCTGCCCTGGCTGTACCTAGAATTCACTGTTGCTACCCTGGCTGTACCTATAATTCACTGTTGCTAACCAGGCTGTCCCTGGGATTCACTGTTGCTACCGTGGTTGTCCCCGGGATTCACTGTTGCTGCTCTGACTGTACCTGTGATTCACTGTTTCTACCCTGGCCCCAACTGGGATTCACTGTTGCTACCATGGCTGTCTCCGGGATTCACTGTTGCTGCTCTGACTGTACCTGTGATTCACTGTTGCTACCCTGGCCCTACCTGTGATTCACTGTTGCTACCATGGCAGTCCCTGGGATTCACTGTTGCTGCCCTAACTGTCCCCGGGATTCACTGTCGCTGCCCTGGCCCTACCTGGGATTCACTGTCGGTGCCCTGGCTGCCCCAGCTGTACCTGGGGCTCACTGGTGCTCGGCCCTAGTTGCTTTGTTCTGGGTTATACCGCGATATTGCGTTACCCCCCCCACCCCCCCCCCACTTCTACCATATACATTGACATTGTTATTGAGAACACTACACATGTAATAAGACCAAATACATTATTTTAAGATTTTAAAACATCCTGCCATGAGCTTAAAATCTACATGATTTCAAATGTGTATGTTTCATTTGTGAAAACTCGCTACCGACAAGAAAACGACTGTCCATCAATATCCAGCCACGCATCCACGTGCAACAAACCCCGCAGAAGACAGATTATCGACTGTACCCATGTAACGTCCACTACATCCAGCAATCTTGCCCGCCCATATGTTCCGAATCTGAGTGGAGAGCAAGTATTCGGCCTGACAGAATTCCCCCCAAAAAATGCAGCCAATTGCAGTACAGCTAAGTGAACAACGAGACGAGCTAATAAGCTCCTCTTTAAAGAGAGTAATATTTGGGAAAAGCTGGAGAATTGCTTCACATCCGGCACCACCTGCCCCCCCCCCCCAAACGAGGCGTGATCAATCACTGTCAAGTTTGGAGCTAATTTCATTATCGTCTTTCTTGTCACCACTCAGTGGTGATAAGGGACAGGAGGATCAGTGTCCTTCTCCCGCACCTCCGATTAACACGGTTGGCTATGTACGGTGCAAAAAAAGTTCTACATACATTCGCCATCTAAGGGAAGTTGGGTATCATCTGGGAGAGATGGAAATGTATTCAGTCAGTTACGTTTTTCAGAGAAAGCATTCCACCACAGCAGCAACCAAATTCCATTCAGTGAGATCGGTGGACACAAATGCAGAGGCTGCTGCTTAACTTTACGGTACTCCAATTGATTCTTCCTTGACAGGATAAAATGTATGAAGACAGTGTGTTGAATCCAGATCTTTGGATCTTTATTAGCTATACAAAAAGCCCTGGTCAGGAAGATCAACAGTTCATTATTATAAATGTAATCTCCCTGATGTGCACTCCCCATGATATAATTGATAGAAACACAGTTTAGTTGTGGACGTGCAATGCGATGTGCTTTTAGGTATTGTAATTGGATCTTCTCTTTCGTTCCATGTGTCATTCAACTGTTTTTTTTTGTCCATGGGTTTCACAGTGGAAATTATCTTCTTTTCAAAAAGGTTACAAAACTGGCAAGCAATGTCTTTTGGATCCAAACCAAATCTATCTGAAGTTCATTTTGATTACATTCCTCTGAAAAAGAGATTCCATTAACTACAGTGTTTGAGTTTAACTGCATGGGAGTTGAGGGCTTAGCCCCATGGTCCTTATCTCAACGTTTCGCTGGAATGTTTCAGAGTGTATTCGAGGGAGCAATGGTGGGAAGCGCACCGCGTTATGAACCCGGTGACCCGAGTTGGTTTCCCGGCTACTGCCAATTTGTTCACCAACATGCAACTCACCAGCGTGGTGAAGTATGGTTAAAAAAAGCAATGAGCGACACACTGTGTGAGTAGGCTGTCATCAAGCAAAGCGCTGTAAATTATTATTGTATATACGTTTAGTTTCAGAATGCTGTGCACTAGATTTGCCTAAGCTATGGAAGAGGAAATTATGATGCCGTTTTTGCTGTGTGAACATGAATATAGACCTAAGTGTGCTCTGACCTTTTCCCTGAACAGCCTCGTTCCATCTCTTCCAAATTACACACATAGCTCTCATTCTGTTGCTGGAACAAGAAGGCACTTATATAAAGGCAAGGTGGGGAGATGGTGGTGCAATGGTGAGTTCACTGGCGCTATAAACTTGGCTACCTGAACTTCATTCCCAGGCACGGCTAACATCAGTGGCGAAGTGATATTTGAACAAGTCTTGCCCCCCCCATCCACTACCCTTTGCCAACCAGTATGGTCAACATCCCACGTGGGCTGACAATGTGCTGTAAATATTAATACATTATTTTTTCAAAAGTCGAATAAAAGAAAACGTATGTTACTGAATCAGTATAGAAAGCATATTAACAATGCAGCATGAGTAAAACAAGTGTTTTTAGTGTACTTTAACTTGTTATACAATAAATACTGAATTCAACGTTTGAGAAGCCAATGCATGTGATTCAGCTGAGTAAATAATGTTGCTGGTAACAGCGACGCGATAGAGTAATGCAGTCATTAAGTAGACTTTCATCGGGTACAAGTCAGAGTGTAATTACATTATTATTACTGAACTTGTTTAGTTTCCACCGAATCGAACGCCTTTTCATCATTCAAAGAAGTGGAAATCTAGTTTTGGTGAAGGATTCTTTTCGCTGTATGCTAAACGGTATATGTGAAAACCTTTCAAGTACTTTAGATATAGCAGAACCCTTACCTGCGACGATGTATGGGACTAACATCATGGATCCTATTCTCCGTGATGTTATCGGCAAAACTGACTTTGCTTATCCATGGAAGGAAATTGTGTATAACCCGGGGACAATTGGTTGAATTTGCTGCATGACTCCACTTATCAATGAAAAAACATAGGACAATAGAAAGCCATTCTGCAATGCGGAACAAAAATATACCGAGGATCATGGAAGAATAGGGCCCCAGATAAGTCGATTTAACGGACCCTACAGCAATCCATAGATAATAGGAGCTGCAGGTTGCGGATAAGAGGAGTTTTTTTTCTGTAAAACCACGTGCTTAAAAAAAGTGTTTCAAAAAAAGAGGTATTTGGAAAAATGTCAGTGGGTATTCCAAATACGATCTTAGACATACCTTTTTCCTTACCCACAGGGGACACGAGGCCAAGTGACAGCTGCTGTAAATCAGCTATATATAGAGCAGGGTTCCCTGACATAACCATTATTCAGCACAGTTTCCACGTGGTCACACATCCCAACACCCACCACTGTAAATATTTAATGTTAACCCATACCCATTACTTTATTTGATTTACAAATGGATTTCTTAAATAAACAAAAAACTGCCATGCTTAAAGGAAATATTTTACCTGCCATTGTGAAAAACATTAACTTCCATCAGCCCCAACATCAAATATTGCAGTGTATGTGTCGAAATGAACAAACGGTTTGCATAGTCCTGAGCGGTCTATTTTTCGGAAGTTTGTCTTGGACTGTACATATCTAACGATAAGATAACATTCATAACGCTCACCATTTATCTTACTTTTAGACCCCTAAGTTACGTTGTATGTTGGTGACCAGGGTGCCTCGCTCACGTTTTTCCCATTAAACCGATAGCATCGTTCTTGTGTGGAAACTGGGGAGCCACGCAACGCACCACTGCCATTGGACAACTGTCAGACGTGGATTAGCCCAGATACACTTTTAGTCGAGGTCAAGGATTAATCTGGGTCATGGAACAAACACATGTTTCCACGTAGTCACATTTACATGTAATCCACAGAATCCTATTAATAAGTGGCTCGTTTGTACTACGCTTGTATCTTTGTCAAGAGAACTCCTCCTATATGTACGCGCATTTTGAACTTCTTCCTAGACCGCTCCACCAATTTCAATGAATGAGGTGTCGTTTTGGAAGATTTATGATATGTCGGTGGTACAAATTAAGTTCATATTAATATTGTCTTACTCTGATCTTAATAATTCGGTTTATCAGCCTCAGCCCATTTGATCCACTCAATTAACTTTTTGATATTTTATTTGCAATTCAACATGAGCCCGGTACAGAGCGTAAACCGCAACATTGGAAGGGGGCGCAGAAACTCCACGGGCAAAAGTTCCAGAGACTCAAAACTCCTGGGGTTTAGGGGTAGGGGGATTGGGCTCACTGCCCCACCAAGGTGGGACCCACATGCCCAGAACGTGATGCAAGCTCCGTTTCAAAATAACACAACGGATAGGCGTTGCAAAAGGGGGGCCAAGAGAGCCATTGATTCTCGGCGGCCTTCTGATCTCCGCACTGTGTTGTGTAAACTGGTGAGTGGCGTCAGGTGAGCCTTTACGTCACCTTGTCCATTCAACGGGATGCACAAACGTACGAAACATAATTGAGGTCACCTGTTACCCAACGTGGTAACTATTACAAGCTGTAGATATAGACATTTGATGTATGCTAGAGGGAACGTGATGAACCATATATAAGCTCTTTAACACCGGTGTCCAGCCCTGTGCTGGGGTCGGTTATGGTGGAAAATTTTGATGAAGTTCCAAAGGTAAATACAATTAACACTCATGAACTCAAAAGCACTGTAATTCCAAGGGCAACATTAATTTTATATGGAGGCCAGACATTATTCATGTTTTTTTAGATGCTTTCACAAGTGACAGATCATTGATTTTCACCAAAAGACAATGAACATGACACCTTTAAATAATGGTTTTAATGGCGGGTGGGCTTAATTTGGTACAAAATTAGCATACACTGTATTATCTTGTTGTAAAATGTAAATGAAATGGACATGAAGAAGACTATATGGAGAGAGTGTATGAAAGTCAGTCAATTTAATTTCGAGGCAAACCTCAGAATGGTAAATGTGTCTGTCTTCAACACAGGGATTGATCACAGAACTTTGCAATGTGCGTTACACTTCAATCGCTGTTTGTTATGTTATCTGATTTGTGCTCTAATTCCTTTCTTAATGGTTTTATAACATTCTTTAAGTTCTATTTTTTATTTGGTATGTTGTATCCCTTTCTTATATGTCCTTTTCATTACGCTGTTTGTGGTATCATATAACTGATATCTGCTTTTTTCACTTTGCCCCACTTTTCAGTGAACCATCTATTACAATGCTAGTTAACTCATTCTGTAAAGTGGTGACATCATGTCATCATTTCCTTCTCTATGGATTCAAATCTGTCGCTTAAATAATAATAATGTTTTCACTCTGCGCATATTCACAGCCATGATGTGTTGATCAGAAAACTCAGAAACAGAAAATGTTTGCGGAAAATTACGCAAAGAAGCACGAGTTTATGATGAATGTTGAGAATTAAATTCAAGCTTCTGGGATCAAACACAAATACACACAAACTTCGTATTGGCTGCTGTCAAGGAAGCCAAGTGGGCTTGGGCAGACACATCGCTACAAGGGACGGTGGCTGTTGCACAAGACCGGTGACTGAATGGCACCCAAAGGGGGGGGGGTATAATGCATGAGACATTCTACCTATCACCCTTCACTTACCCTCATCCATGCCCACCAACAATGCCTATCTTATCACTTCACGTATGTGCCTCATACCCCGCTGCCTCTCATTCACCTTGCACCCATCTGTCAGCCTCAATCACCATCACACTCCACCTTATTCCTCCTTCCCTACCCCCTGCAACATCACAACTAACTTTCCCAGCCCCTTGTCCCTCCGTCCGTTCCTTCACCTCCCTCACTAACAGCCGCTCCACCTCCACCCGTTCGTCCCCTTTTGCCCCTTTGTGTACCACCGTCGGTGTGCGTTGTATACATTTTTCATATTCTTAAGTTTTTTTCGGTAAAGTCACGTAGAGAAAAAATTAAAATTAATAAAAGTAAAATAAAAAATAAAATAAAAATCACGACGTTTCGGAGGCAACACAAGCTTCCGTCTTCAGGTGGAACCGTCATAGCACGATAGCTGTATCAAGTAATATGGAACGGTCACAGCACGATAGCTATTACTTGATACAGCTATCGTGCTGTGACGGTTCCACCTGAAGACGGAAGCTTGTGTTTCCTCCGAAAGGTCGTGATTTTTATTTTATTTTTTATCTACGTGACTTTACCGAAAAAACCTAAGAATATGAATCCTTGCAGTCACGAAAGCTTCAAATCTAGAATTAAGTTGTATACATTCTCAATAGAATATAATCGCATGACCACCGTGAAGACGGAGCAATGGTGCCAGATCGTGCACAGGCAGGACCGTGAGAGAATGGGGCTCCATCCAGCAGTGGATATATCGTGGCTGATATATCATAATGCATTTACAGAGAGACTGGTTGTGTTGAGGCTATGGAGTGCAATCAGGTGTTTGGAGGCTGACGCAGTGGCAATACGCTGGCTTGCCTTTGGCCCACATTTAACGCAGGTTAGAACACAACTGCATGCCCATGGAAACGAGGCTTAAGTGTTCCAAATAAATCAGATGGTGACCCACTAACCTCCGACACTCCCAAGAAATGCTGAATCTCCTTTTCCATCACCTGCCCCCCTCACTTCATCATCTACGACTGATAATTATTAACGAAATACTTGTTACATTATCTTCCTCAATCCAAATGTAAATAAGAACGTGATCATGTATGTATTTTTAACTTCTTTGGCACCGTACGTAGCCAACCCTGCTAATCGGAGGTGCGGAGCAAGGACAACAATCTAAACACAAAAATACGTTTTAAAGAAATGAGTTTTAATTCTAGATTTTGCAAAGTGCAAATGTTAAGGTACCAGGTCCGATTGTTCATACGATATTTAGTTGAACTGCTCATCTGCAACAACAAAAGAACATGCCATGTCCTCCAACACGACTCAAAATTGTGTGAAAGGGAAATGCACCAATTCGGGAAATAGAGTGCCCCTATGTGTTTGAATTGTACCCAGGAGTGTTTTTAATAAAAACAGAAGAGGCCGCTCCCATCCGCTCTGCTTCTAACCAAATTTGTTTTAGAAATAAAATCCTGGTAAAGCGTGAAAGTGCAGTCCTGCAATTTCTTACCACTGATTCACAAGGGAGCTCTACAGAGCCCCTCTAGAGAACTCCCCTTTACTGTAATTGACCTACACTTACATGCTTGTCAGACTCCTTGGCGCAGGCAGAAGTACCCACGCTTTCCCCCACTTTACCCGAACTGTTGGGTGGACAGAGGCAGGAGGATTTATTTAAACTGCCATGCCTGGAGATCAAACTGGCAACCTCTATTTGCAAGTCCAGTGTGCTAAGCTCTAGACCACTTTTGGGTTGCTAGTTTAACTTGTTCCAATTACACTACGACAGTATCCCTGTGTTCTAGTCATGTAAGCAGTGTCGTATGGCAAAACCAGGGAAATATTCAAGGGCAAGTTTGGTTGAAATGTGCAACATCTGGCCATGGCATTGATACATTCAGAGGTTCCTGAATGGATATAATCAAGCCAATACAATTTAATACTGAAAAATGCATACAATCTATTATATATAAACACATTCATTGGCTCAAAACATCTCAATAAAAAAAGAACCGCAGAACTTGGGCAATTGTTGGCGGCCATTGACCACTTGGCTGCCTTCCTGCTTGTCTGTAGTTCCACAGTGATCGTGGGATGCAGATTGCGCGAGATGCAGTTTGCATGAATGATGCAAAATATAAAACTAAATATTTATGATTATTACATATCCATTAATGTTCCACCAACACCCTCACATTTGTAAGTCGTTTATTACTTAACCATATACAGTACAGTAATTGTTTTCAGTGCCGAGCATATTTTATTGTCCTGACCATTATTGTTAAATCATATCCATCTTGCTTATTCTGGATTGTAAAATGTCGTTGTAAAATGTTAGTCACCACTTTATTCTCTAAGACATTTTAAAAGTTCTGTTTGGCGAAAATATTTGGGCAGACCGTTTAATTGCACTGCAATATTTATGTTGGAAACAGCTACGGCAAACGAATGCAAGCGAATTGAGCAGCTCCGTTGTATCGTGTCACAGTGACCCATACCTCTAAGTCGCGTAGATTAAGGTCTGATCCAACAGTTGCATGCATAACTGGTTTCCAGATTTGAAGCTTTCGTGACTGCAAGGATTCATATTCTTAGGTTTTTTCGGTAAAGTCACGTAGGTAAAACATTAAAATTAATAAAAGTAAAATAAAATAAAAATCACGACGTTTCGGAGGCAACACAAGCTTCCGTCTTCAGGTGGAACCGTCACAGCCACGACAGCTGTATCAAGTAAATGAGAGATTACAAGAGCTACCACTCCGTATATATAATGGCCTCACCTTTCCATATTAATAAAAAAGTGTGTCGTACTTGGCCCTTCCCCCTCTCCAACCATTATATATATACGGAGTGGTAGCTCTTGTAATCTCTCATTTACTTGATACAGCTGTCGTGGCTGTGACGGTTCCACCTGAAGACGGAAGCTTGTGTTGCCTCCGAAACGTCGTGATTTTTATTTTATTTTACTTTTATTAATTTTAATGTTTTACCTTCGTGACTTTACCGAAAAAAACCTAAGAATAACTGGTTTCCATTCATCAAGGCTTTGTTTGCCCTCTTTTCATCTCCAAAGCTGAGTCATCTGATTGTTTAACTCGTGGACGACGCTGCCGATCATCGGTTCAATTACTCGACTAATACAAAAATAGTTGGAAAAATGCCTCACCTCTGTTCTCACGTGTGCCACTGGATGGGAGCTGATGAGCACGGGTTTGTTTACAACATCGTCATCATCATCCGCGCCACACTGGGTGTGGCTTGTAGGGGGTTTCCTGCCTTCGAGAGGCAGCAGGAAGTTGTTTGCAGTCTTGTTTGCACAGAATCTCTTTGTCTCAATCCAGAATTAAATGTAATCAATGTTTCCATGCATTGTTACGTGGCGAGTATATATGCTCATGCATATGCACAAGGAGTGCATATGGGGGGCACCGCGGTGGCGAGATGTCAACTCCCTCGCCTGGTATAAAGGAGTTTGTGGGTTCGACTCCAACGCTGATGCCTGTATATTTATAGTTTGCATGTTCTCCCTGTGGTCACGTGGATTTCCTCCAGATCCTCTGGGGTTTCCCTCCACATTTATAAACATGTATTTAGCTGCTATAAATGTATACATAATAACCCACCTTTTGAGCTATCACTTGTGGCCAGCTCACTTCTGAAAAAAATGGCGATTTAGCTCATGGGCCTTACCTTGGTGACGAGGTGAGAACATTACAATCTCGGTGACCTTGGTTTAATTCCTGGCCATGGAAACCAAGGGCGAATGCTGTTGCACAACTGGTCTCAGTCTGCTCGATGTGCATGCAACATACCATGGTTTGGTGGTTTGTCAACACTGCAGAGATACAGGTGGCCATGCGGATGTGCTGCTGGCCCCATCACCTCTCGTATGCCAAGGTAGCTTTAACAGATATTTGCTGAGAGCACATGTCGCAATAATCCATCCAGGTCAAAGAGGTTATCTTTGTCTTAGTGTCTAAATATACATGTTATCATGTTCTGTGAAAACCAAACAACCCCTTAAGCAAAAGCTACTGAACATATACTCCATGTTTTAATTGTTGTCTCCCTGCTTAAACAGGAGAATAGGGCAGAACTAATCTCCCTAAGCCCATGATTGAGATTCCACATTCCATGGCTGTCTCTCAACTGGGTGACCGCTGTTGACGTCTCACAAAGTGGCACTCATGCCATCAACTATGTACAGATGACAATTGGCCAAGTTGTACCTGGACTGGGATTTGAACAACATAATATTCTGATTGTGAGTCGAGCACTATGGGTTTACACTACGAGACCTCCTTTACCAGTGGCAAAATATAGTAGTAGGTTTTTACCTTTAAACTGGTACAAAACTGACACCTTTATACAAGGCATCATGTTTGCAATAACCACAACACAAGCAGTCAAATTGCATGTGTTGCGGTTATT
>NW_024705003.1:25229-87952 GCF_018977255.1 Callorhinchus milii
GCATGGGCACCTATATACTCGCTCTGCCACTCCGCACACTAATAAATCAACACGAGCGGTATCAGACGTTATGGAGGAGTTTGTCGTGCTACTTCGAAGGTAGCGGAGTTAACACCCCTCTTTAATCGCACTTAAGACATGGATCGGACTAGTGTATTGTGCCACGCAAATCCCTGCCCTTATTTATATATTGTTACTAAACGACATATGGCTTATTGTCGCCAGTCTCTCAGGGACCCACAGGTCTTTAGGCGCCAAACGAAGTCACATATGTGAGGTCTTGAGTATATCTCAATAGGTCAACACTAGTGTACAGTCATCGAATACTGGTGGGCTTGAGGAAGTGTTGGTCTTAATCAGGTGATAGCCAAGGTTACACACAGTGTTGGCTTTAACAATTGTTATTGATCTCGACTGTCTATGGACACACTCCTGACTGGGTTGCAATCTCCCTGACACTGTTAGTGTATGAGATCATCATTGCCAAAGCGTCCCTAAAGTCTAAGGCTAGAGAGGGGTGGATACACCTCAGCGTACCTTCCCTATACTTCGGAACAACCACTCTGACGAGGTATACAATGACCTTCCCGGAATAGAGTCAGCATGTCGTTGTTAACGCGTAATCATATCCAAGAAGTTCGTCAGGCGCACGATCTGATGAAAAATTTTCTCTACCCCGCGCAAACTCGGAGATTCAGACAACGGATCGCCAGGCACTCGAGAACTTCAGGTAGCCACTGCAATAAGACGACTCAATCTCAGCACCTTTGCCTATGAGTGCGGTTTGGTTATGTTAATGAATGCTAGCGCCCCTCCGAGTCCTATTTATATAACGAGCCTGTCTCAGTCCTAAGACGCGCAGGACAGGCATTGGGTAGCACCCGTCTATAAACCGGAGGTTCCAAACGAATAGACGGAGACGTGCTCAGTCGACGCTTGATACACACATTCCTGACACGGGCTAGAGATATATCTGTCGGTGGCACGGTCACCGTATTCTTGTACGCACGCGCAAACTTAGTCGGTTCTCCACCTACAGCGCCGACGGTTATCTTTTCTTCTCGCATTCCATAAGTTTGATTATGGCGAACAACTAGTGCATCGGGTCACAACGCACTGTGTTTGATGATTGGAGAGGACGACTTAGCGGAACTGACAATGTTGTGCGCTTTTGACGTGCTTGCCTATTGAAAAGATTACCTGGTTTGAATTGCCGATCCCAAGATCCTGATGCTTAAACCATACTTCACAACGATGGGTAGGACTAGGAAGTCCGTTGAAGCTCAATGGGGCAACTTGATTAATCCACTTAGACATAATGTTTAAGTTACATTTCCAATGCTTTTATCCGGGATGTTTAGACAGGTCGAGGAACCAGATACATATAGCCGCCCTGTTTCCGAACAGACATATAAGAGAGACCGCACACGTTCGGGACGCTAAGAATGCTAGATGTGCACCCCCATATGAGGAGAATGATGGCTACAATCGTAAGAAACCTAGCCATTGCATCTTCCGCTACATAATACTCTCGCACAGGGGTGACAGTTAGGCATACCACTCCAGTTGCGTGAGTATATCGGGGATTTCCATAGTCGTCTACTGGCACCATGGAATATTTGCTAGTTTTATATACAAAAATTCTGTTTCGTAAGAAAGCAGGGTTGATATGTAACTCTCGCCAGAGCACTACGGTGGCTCACAGTATTCTACCATCTTAGAGAGTCATCATACCCGCGAGGAGGTGGCGCGGTTGGCCACGGCATTGGGATGCTTCAACTTTGGTCACATCAATGGGTCACGTCCATCGAGACAAAGGTATCATACGAGCTGGGTAACGCCGGGTTGACTAATGTCAAGAGGGCACGAGCTGGTGTTTCTCTAATTCGGCGCTGGTTAAACTACCTGGGAGAACGTACCGTCGGTGCAACCTAGGGCCCAATTTGCCTGTTAGGACGAGGAAGGTCCATCAGAGGTGAGTGTGACGATGCGTCTTCTGGCTAGATCTGGCCACTATTGACATATTTAGATGTGGGGTTGTATGAGGCCAGTTGAAAGCAACCGGGCTTCATCGTCCCGGTGCGTTTACGCGCTCATCAGATGAGACGCTCTCGACATCGGTGACATTGGGTGAATTACCCGTGGGTCTCTATACTAGATACGGGCTCATAGCGCATCATACTAATCCTTCTGTACGCGTAAACAAGTTCCATTTGAAACTCAATCGTGGACAAGCCAGACGGGATTCATCAGCTTAACGCGTGTAACAATTCGAACAATGGGTTTTTCACCTGTTCCTTGTGTCACGAACCTAATTATCCTGTTAGGGCGTATAGGACGAAACCGTCCCTGACTACTCTTGCGCGGGTGCAAGCAGTCATGGTCAGTACACTCACCATAAGAACTCAGTTGCTAGTTGTATGTGGTGGTCCCTTCAGTCGGAGCAACGTGACCAGTACCGTACTTAAACATCAGGAAAAGGGGTATAACTGGGACCATTTACTTTTAGGGAAGTTCCCATTATCGCACGACTCGAGGGCATTGGGCGGAGGCATCTTCAGGCCGGGGATGATATGGAGCTAAGTCTTGTGTCGGGCGGTCCATGCTAGGTAAGTCAGGAGACTATGGCACCGTTACCGGTAGGCGATCGCGTCAGACTGTCTCCTGATGTTCAATTGTGCCACACTAGGTGCCAGCTTATATTGTCTGACTTCTTAACACTAATACGGATCACCGTCAGATTTTTGCCAGCGCAAATCCGACAAGACATCATGATCGACACATTAACGTTAGCTTTTGGGTAGTGCTGGTTAACAAGAGCGCACATTAATAGTAGGCATCGAGACTGCTCAAATAAAGAACTTCATGAAGAAACTACGCGAGGATCTCATCCGAGTGAGCAAGTTATTGTGCATTCGAATCAATTGCTGGACTCTTAGGTTGATCTTTGTTTGCGGTTCTCGTCCACTCGGGCATCACAGAGGTGGTTATGCCGAGCAACAGAGCTTTACACTGAAGGCGAGATCCAAGACAATCATAAGGATCCCCAAAGCTGATATCGATGTGTCACCATCACAGGTTAAGTAGAAGGCCGCCTAAGTCGGCACTAGTACTGGGGCCGCTTATGCGAGCTTAGAAGTGACAGTTAAGGTCAGAGGTAGGCTAGGCAAATGCGCGCGAAGCAGTCAAGCTTGACCGGGTCGTTCAATAAATCATGGCTTAATCGTATCTTAACCTAAGCTACTGGCCTGGCTGAAAAATAGAACCGATTGCCGTGCGATATGAGATACCAGTAGGCGACCAGATCCGTGACACACAGGAGATACGGCGCTGCTTCGTGCGTAAGCCAGCTTGGGTTAAACATAGTAACGCCTCAGCCGGAAGATTATTGCGCAACGAGAAGAGGACTATTCAGCATGGTTAGGAGTACTTAGTTAAATGGGCCTACAATTAAACATCAAACATGAGAAAGCGTGGCCGATTTGTCCTTAGGCGTCCCACGTTTTCTCGGCTCGCTCGTATATTGGCGCAGGGCGGCCCAAACGGTCGTGTACCCGGAGGGGGTTGCGTCCCCAGCCGTTAAAGCCTTTCTCTCGGTAGGGAAGATTCGTAGTCTCTTATATGGCCGCCTCGATAGTAGTATTCCAGATTAGACAGTTAATTAGAGAGGCAAATGCACGGCAAGGACCATTTTTGAAACCAACAGCAAGAATATTAAGGGATTACCAGTATATTTATTTTGCGTAAGAATCTCTCGCAGGTTACGTAGACTTCTATAGTTAGCTCATAGCGTCTTGACCCTAACCATGCTCCTGTGAGATGCGGGATGGTCCAGTAATAGTGCAAGAACTGCGACTGAACAAATTGTTATGCAAGTACGAGACCCACTGCATTTAGGTAGTCAGAGTGAGACTTACGAATTTAGCGAACTTAGAGCATCGTAACTATACGATCCATTTCTTGCTATACCGGAAACCCGTGCGCCTTTCATACAATGCAGCTGATACTTTGAGTCTGAGAGGAACATGGCGTAAGTAAGTATGAGCGGAGAAATTTGCAGAGTTGTTCGATAATGCCGGCCGGCAATGAATTGTCATTACCATCTCAGATGCTGCTAGTAATTACCGGCGGCTCCGTAAGACTAGCGCGATCGAGATACGATTGAAACGTTATACGTATGGGGCCAAGCTTAGGATACCACGAGGTGCTTCGGAGATTGGATTCGATGCGGGGCGATAGTTTTGGAAAGAGGATATGTAGGCTACGACGTTGTAGCCGATTGGCTGGACGGACTACTGTTGCCGTTCGCAGATCGCTAATAGAAACCGATAAGTCGGGAAGCGGCTCTCATCATCTGTAGCTCCTATTTCCGTAGGTGATTGTGTCTGGGAAAGTGGTGGGAGTCCCCCTTTATGTTTCATGAGCGGCCTTGGAAGGTCAGAATGGCGCTGTGCGGATCTCCGTCCGATGTCACTACGAAATGGGATTTTACCTGTGTATGTGGGAGAGGCCTGGGGGACATTTTCCCATGTCAAATTAAACAACTTATCCAGCTGAAGGCTGTTATCCTAGCGATGGTATTCAAAGTCGTCAGGATCTTGTTTAACCCTTATGGGAGAGGGAGCCTATGAGCATGGACGGCCGGCACACCTTCCATGCTATAGATTATGCAAAACGCCAATTCTGTTAGGCGGGCATGTCCTAAGGATCACCGGGACACAAAACGGTTGATCCGTAAGGCAGTCTTGGCTGCAAACATGTCTAGAGCGTGGAGGACTCTCCCAATCACAAAAAGTTTGCCGCGCAGCCAAAATGCCCAAAGGGGGACGGTTGCATCACGGTAATTCTGACCGCCCATGGAGTTCACAGGGTTCTTTGACTGAAGAAGATTCTTCGGCTGAAAGAACCAATGGACAATACGACCCACGGGAATAGACATAGCAGACTACAGGGTAGCCTTTCTGTTGCAGAATATCGGAAAAGACACTCTGACGAGTGGCAAGGCGTAATGCTCGAGGATATCGAGAGAGAGGCAGCGTAGCCACTCCATTGCGCGACGAAGAAGCAGCACATAGGAGGCTTCAACTGTATTTCATCCCCTACTATCATGGGCTCCGTGACAATAGCGGGGCTTCTTCAGTCTCTTTCAGTTGGTAAACGAATAGCGTTGTCCACAAATGCGCAGAAAGCCCTCACGGAATAACTATTGGACGTCACCGGTATCGAATAGATAGGCAGATCGGAAAGGCTAGTAACGTGTTAACGTTGGAATCATAACGTTGTCCCGTTACTTGAGGGGGCGAGCCTGTTACCGTCTAAGGGTCTGGTGAGAGGAATCGGGCATCGGCAACACATGGGCGCCCCAATGAGGATACGGGAGTAGTATCCTCGAACCTAGTCGGCGTGTTTACACGTTCCCCAACTCCTGGAGATGACGCAAGACACACTCTTTCATCGCTCTTCTCCAACTCCTAATACCACGAAGGAGGGCGACGGACATATTAGTTGCTCCCGTTAAGTACGCCGCTGACCAAGTTAGCAGGACGTCAGGACCGCTGTGCAGCCTGCCTTATGTGGAGTAACACGTATGCACTGGGGTCTCGTCAGATCGTGTAGGTCCGGGGCGGGACTAACGGAGGGTAAAGCATAATACCATGTGGTAAACGGGAGTGATTCCGACCATCGATTTCGAAGGCGAAGGCGACTCAACATGGTCCTAAGTAGTAGGAGGGAACGAGGTCGGACAACTCATTGCTGGGGACAGCCGATGACTTCCGTAGACAATGCGTACGTATGCTCTTTGAGATTGCGGCGGCGTCTGAGGCGTGTCATAGGCACCAAATGGATGGCAGTAATCTGAGACCCCCTACCAGTTTCTGTAATGCTATCTAAAAGTGGGTAAAAGGCCATTTACGGAACGCCGGAAAGGTCGGGCCTCTTGATTTGCGATGCACACTTAAAGTATCTACTTGGATAAGGATACGGTCGTGTCACGGTTCATGGTGTATGGGAGTTCACCTCGATCGTTTTGACCCTGAAGCCCACGTGCCACTACAGTGTTGGGAATCTTAGCAAGTGAGCCTAACGGCCCTGAAAATCACGTGATACATTGCATTTAAATCAGTAGGTGACGGCAGGGTTCGACACTTGCAATAGCGTCTCCGCACTTCCTGCGACTTATGAGTTCAATTTAGAACTATCGGACGATGGATATAAAACACATCAGCCTTCCGCCCTGTTGTCAGGGTGTCGTTACCTAGGCAGGTGAAATGAGGCACTCCATTTACAGGACAGACCGGACACGGTTCCTATCTCTGTCCCACTCATTTCGGGGCGGCGCGGCTACAACCGGGTCCCTCAATGACCAGTGCAGTACAGCTGAGAGGATACATCCGGTAGGGTGCGCGGGTTATTCGCGGGATGCTTTTCCGAATGTTAAGAGCTACGTGAGCAGAACTCGTTGTCACGAGCTTGATCTTATTATCTGCGACCCTGCACTATGGATAGTGGTAAGCCCGAAAAGGTTTTAGCATTCCAGGCCCATTATGTTCCAGGTCTGCAATTCTAAGCGTCGATTCGTCGTCAGACATTGGTAGCTTCCCGGACCGCACGTTTCCGAGGTCACTAAGACTCATGGAGATAGCAAAAATGGAAAGAGCCTGTGTTGCCTTCGCAGTCCGGGCCCGATACACGATTGTAATAGCACTGTATGGCTTACCAACTGCAGGTACGGTTGTTGTGTGCATGTAGACGCTTGTCCGGGTGCATACACCGTAAAGGATAGCATCCATGAAGTGGGGGAATGATTCTTTCACTTCGGTACATATCTGGGATACAAGGGGTCATACCGCTCGCGTCTGCCTAAGCTTCAAGAGATGCCGGGTCCCTCTCCTTCGCATAGACCCAGGCTAAGTACAAGGCGTAAGTTGTGGGGCACTTCGAGGAAGGGTCTAGCGTCAGGGAGACTTTACTTCTTGCCTAATCGTCAAAATGGGAATTGGTGATCGGGCAAGTGATAATGATCCATACTTGGGCGAAGCAGGGCGGCAGACAGGGATGACTCAATAGGATAGGGCAGGGGAAAATCACAGCACGGATTTACGTTACATTTACTAGAAGCGGAGGCGCACCGTATACACTCTCACACCAACTCATAGCTACTAGCCTTATCAGTTTTAGAGCATCACTCGCGTGAACGAGTAGAGGATACGATCAGGCCCAGATGAATGACCAGGATGAGAGACTTAAGTGGGTCCTTAGCACTCATACTTGACATACTTGTGAAACCCACCATGCGAGCGTGAGTCCTGGTGCCCTTGATGTGTGTTCAGTGACGCATACATACAGCGCCTGGTCGCTTAATAGAAGCCAAGCTTGCATTGAGGTGACTTAAGCTGCACTGGGCTCTACTGATGCCTCGAATACACTGTCCGCACCACGCTCCTCAAATTTATTCTTCCTGCCGGCGCGATGAGGAATACCCGATACGCTTGATGGAGCACTACGTCAGGGCCCAAAACAGATCACGGTGAATGCCTAAGATTACCATCACGATCGTGGGTAATTGAAGAGGCCCTCCAGCTCCACAACTCGGCACATCAGCCAGCTAAGGTTATTTGTTTGAAGAAGGCGATGGAGTGAAAACGGGCAGCTTGTGTAAATATCATGCGTCCTCCTGCTTGGTCAAGCTGCAGTGATAGGTTCCGCCTCGCTTATCGTGGTACGGCATTGAGGTATACGACGTTCGCGCTGGTCGTTCTCTAATGTCTTTTGGATGATAGATTTCTTTCCAAATCGTCGAAAATGGCGCGTGATCAGTATGCAAGGACTCGTTACGATCTCCTCTTCTCATGTAACCGGGATGCGGACCTGTGTTTAATGAATGCTGGGCAGAGTCAGTAGGCTTTACAATCCAGTCTGTTCACCAGATAAGCTGCGTGTAGTCAGCAAGGTGCCAGATAGACACTGGAGTTAAACCTCGAATCGGAAACTCTCCGAATTCCCGATCAGTGTTACCATCGACGCTATAGTGCTCCGAGCAAACGCTATGCCCAAGATGCGTCATTAGCGGAAGGCGACCTACGTATATAGACCGCTAGACAGACTGTAACGTTTTCGCTTAGGATGCTGATAGGACATTGGATAAGCTCACAATACACTTAGGTTTCGTACGTGCCGTTCACTCACCTTATTTTGCGTGTAATCACGCTATACCTCAGAAGGTAACTCACGTATGATTCTAAGACCTAATTATGCCCTAGGAATCTTGGCAGTGAAAGCTATGTGAAGACTGGCGGTGGATTGCTAGGGATGACACATCTGTCCTAATATTGTGATATTCGCCAACAGTCGATGATCGATTGTGTCCATAGCCCCTCCATCACAAGTCCATTTCGGGTGGGGAAAGACCTTCAATGACGGCTTCGCCTCAGATAACAATTACCAGAACGCAACCCAAGGGAACAGCGCAGAGGCGCAAAGCACGGGACAGGTTCTACATCACAGGGTAAACTGTGGTGTGACCTGGGGAGGTTCATTCATTAATTAAAAAACGGCTCATTTATAACACCATTCTGAACGGAAGTACTCCCTTATAGTTCCTGCCGATGAATATCTGCCCCTAAACTGAGGCCCAGTCCTTACACGAGGTCGGACTCCCGGGTGTTCGTTGCTAGCGCAGTCACCTATTATTGTTATCACCGCAGGCGTCTCATTCGAGATGTCGATTCTGGTACCCCCCTAAGGGTTAGGTTGCTGGGTGTGAGGGTGAAGCACTTGGTAATGAAGAGACGGCGGGTGGGGGTAAATCGATGAGACAGCTCCTGCGCAATGTTTATTTGCATGCCGAAGTCGGACAGCAAACTGACCCGCACGCAAAGTGCTATTCCCTATCGTAAATACCCCGGGAGATATCCTGCCATCGGCCTACCCCTCTGCATCAGTCTTCGATGGAGTTAGAAGCGGTTAGTTGCATTTGCGGTTGTAAGGAACGAGTGCAAAATAAAGTAAGGCGGTGTAGACGCTCCACCGGATGGTCCCTCCATGTGTCCACTGTATGAACGAACCATTGGTAAGTTAAGCCTTGCCTGAGGAAATTACTAGTATTTACGTGCGCTTGGGAATTAGCCCTTAGTTGTTGGCGCTAAGAGCCACCTCCGAGGTAGCATGCCCAACCAGCGTTAAGCTGGTGCCGTGTTTAATACGTTAAGTAATACGGGACGTGCGTTGCTGAAGTTGACCAAATCCACGACTCCGTGTAAGGCAGACGACCATACTTTGGAAAAATGCACTAGTAATCGGTAAAATAAGGGTGAAATCCCGGTGGACTCTAGCGTAACTTGCGATCCGAAAAAGGCTTTCGGATTACACCTCAAACTGATTCCCTTCAGGTATATCTAAGAAATCCCCCTTCGTTGAAAACATATGCTCTGCTAGTACGCCTCAGGTTGCTGCGATACCCAATAGACCCCCATACTCCAATCATTGAACTGAGCAAGATCTCCGGTGCCCCAAAAACCACTATTCTCAAGTACGTACTTCGAAGTTTCTCTAGTTCACCTTTTCTGCAGCTTCAGACGATAAAAGCCAACTACCGGATGTCTATCAGGTTGGTTCACGAGATACGCTCGAAGAATGCAGTGGAATAAAGTGGAGGGCAAACCTACGGCACTTGGGGTAATCGATACGCGCAGTCAAAGGGGTAGCCTTGGGCAGGGCATCACTCTCTATTGCCCTGGAGGATTACCTAAGGTACGGGTCAACCTTTAGAGGCTAGACTACTACGTGTTGAGTGGGTAAACGGTAGGTTGTTCGCGTGATTTCGGCATCGGGTGTCACCGAGTTCACGCTAGTCTGGTCAGAGTAAGCACGGCAGGCGTCGGTTACCTGCGAGAGAATTTCGGCCACAACGAGGAGCTGGGTGTTTCTTTGTACGGCCTGCTCTTTTCCCATAGGTGAAGCATTGAGTATGTTATACTACATAATTTTCTCGCCGATATCGCGGCGTTCGTCAGCCACCGGATCGTTTGTCCCATACATGTGAGGCGTCCGCAGCGCGGGTACTGCAGGGATTAGGTTTCTAGAGTGACTGCGAGTTCACCTCGAGTTGTCGGGCTTCGACTGGCACCCAATGGCTTCTTATTGCACACGTCATGCTTGAAGCACTACAGGGCGGATCTGGATGGACTAATAGTTCCTAGGCCTCGCCGAGACGGGGTAACGGCTACTTCACTTATTTCAAATGGTGTATCCAATAGTAGACGGTACCAAAGGGTGGATCGACGTAGCCCGATATACGACATTTCCGCATATGAAGTAAGATCTGGTCGTGCAACTCTTAGCAAGCCCGATCTTCCTCTCCGCAGCTAAGGCAGCTAAACGCACTTTGGACTGTGACTGCGAAAGGTCAATATTTGTGACAATATGGAGTGGTTCGCCACAAAGCGGCCTTCTGGGACCACCCTGATACCGAAACACGGCATCCAATCCTCTGATGCCTATTGTGCATGTCGAGGGTAGATCTTTCTACGTGGTTCTGGCAGGGTGTTGATTGAAGTCGCTCCCGCTTGGTGAAAAACTCGGACCAAAGTCAGCATTTCAGCACCGCAACAGCCTGCACTCGTCTGCATTACGCTACGCTACATATGAAACTGAGCTAATCATCAAAAGAACTCTCCCCTTTATTGTTCCATTATAGTGTTACTCGAGTCGTCCCTTGGCGCTGACGATATGGGGCGAGTGTCAAATCCGGCACGCATGAAGTAACCGCGTGTTTAGCGCCATGTGTGATGCAAGTGTCATGAGCCAGGACTATGCATCGAGAGAAGGAACTCCCCAGCGTCCAGACCTGTCCGGAAGCAAAGGTGATGCTGAGAAAAATGGAGTGGTTGGCCTAACGCCTAGAGACATCGGTCTAATTTCATCGGAGGAACGTACTACATTTTCTCCAATGAGATGTCAGCAAGCTCGCACGACTAACTACTCTACCGCGACAAGGCTTGATTGCGCTCGGTGAACACCGAGCGACTTCTGTCCCTGTTAACAAGCCCACAGTCAGGTCGAAGCTGGGTTCTGTATTCGGCCAATACCCGCAACGATCAGTAGGATAAACCGTAAGACGACTTTGGCCTACCGTCGCCCCGATTGGGAAACCATGGAAAAAGGAACACATCATTTGGTCACACACACAAGAGACTGGGGAGGAAATATCAAACGCAACTCTCCCAAGTAATCGAGACGGATCCGCCCCGGTCTGCTAAGATTATTTACACAAGTTTCTGCGAAAAGTCTCCACGTCTCAGACTAAATATTTTTTGCTGAAATATGCGGTCGAACTATAAGTAATAGGGTTGGTTCGAAAGACGATATACGCCACCATACTGGACCCATTCTGTCACATACTCTACGCACTGTAACGCTAGGTTAAACCAAGTTTGTCCGCCCATATCCACGAGGAGTTGTCGAATACAGCCACGGGTATACAACTACCGACCCTTTTCAGATCGAATGGGGGGTGTCGGTCATCGGCTGTGATGTCGGGCTTTAATGAGACCTATGGCGCCGAGTCAAACGGAGATTAAGATCAACACGGACTTACAAATTAGTTCCTTTATCATCCTGGTAGCTCGAGTTCGCCGGTGACGATATTCTTTATCCGCTATACCATTCTAAACATCTACTAGCAGATTGACAAAGGCAAGAACTACTTCCCTTTCTCCCCCGATATCCGTTATGGGCTATAAATTTAGGGTCTGGCGCCAGGTTAGCGCCGAGGTCACACGCGCCATCAGCGGCCTAGCTCAGGAAGTGGCATCTACTCTGGTTGGAATCCGTAATCAGTTTATGACCGTAGCCGACCCGGAAATTGACGCTAGTCGAGAGTTTATATAGTTGAGTAATGAGGGAACTATAACGCTCATCTAGTTTAGGGCATCGTTTATCAAACTCAAGAGTAATGAATGACATGCCGGTACTCGTGAGCCTCATCGTTGACCCTCTTTATGGATTGTACTGGCCGATAGGGGTCGAATATCGGCTGACGAGAAAGTTGTAATTCGTTTATTAAGTGTCAACCCAGCTTACATTCCTCCAACTATATTTAAAAGTACGCTATACATGTAAGATTGGTCAATACATGAAGCTTCGCTCGCCAGGGGACCACGCAAGAACGGGCGCGTCCAAGTCCAGGACGTATCTTGGAGCGGAGACAATCCCGGCCTACGTAGAATCCAGGACTCCTTGGAGCTTCTCCCGACGTGAGTATGTAAGAGGCAAAACCGGTCCCCGCGAATATAACGTTGAATACTGTTAGTTGTGAGATAGCTGAACGAAAAATACGTCACCCACTACTAACAGTTATTAATGAAATCCGTGAATCTGTCCTAGCGAACGGAGTCCTGGAGAGGTAGAGTCCAAAAATCCGATTCATATATAAAGGCAGTCTTCGATACCAGTCCGAACACTTAGTTACAGCAAAAGCGACCGCTGCCCGAGTCATCCGCGGAGGTTATGAGACTCTCACACGGCTGTACTGACATTATATGAGTCGGCCTTGTAAGCGGCCGGAAAGAGATGTCTCCGCCAACGCCCATCCTATATACAAACCGTCTTTAAGTCTACAAACAGCCGAATACGCAATTGCCCCCCCAATCAACCGGCGCTTTTCTAAATTCTAGGGGGTCCCTCTGTGCCGAGTACCCGGCTTCGTTGCGTCCCCAGTAGCTGTGCTGGATTAACCGCGTGGTGGAGTAGTAATGTGGGAATCAGAGGCTTACATCGTCAATACTACGCAGAATCTCGAGCCATCGGTGCAGATTTCATGACCATATGAGGGTTTGGATCAGAACGTGTGTAACGCGCTTGAGCAGAGGAGCTTAGCGGCTGAGGCTCGCACCTAGCTCCCCAAACCTCCGATAAAGAGGACATCATTGCTCGCACGTCGAGATAAATAACGTTGCAGGTGCAGATTTATGTATTCCTAGCGGTCGAGCGCACTGATGTGAAATATCAAAGATGACTTTACCTCGACGCGTGCGATGTTGCATCCCTTTTTCTAGGCCCAGTATCATGCAATTGGTGCTGGAGATGTGGCTCTCGCGGCCCAGCCAGGACTCGTGTACCTATCGATTTATTCCCGGTAAAACGAGTTATTGCGTAGACCTCGTATAACGATTGGTCCAAACCTACCATTACAGGTGGCATGGATTAACTGCAACACGCAAATTTTCCACCCCAGCTCTATGTATTAGTCACCTTGACTAAACCGGTGTAATCGGCGTCACCATTTCGAACGTTAGTGTTCGTAATCGGTTAGTCTGACCGGGGCTAAGCTGAGACCGGACATCATAGCTCCTTAAATAAATTCAAACGGTGTCGTGGATCACGCTCTCTCATGAGTCTTTCCCATTTTTGCTCGCTCAATTATTCACTATCTAAGAACAAAGATTGGTTGTGTTCTGTGATATGATACAAATCAGTGCCCATAATCCGGAAGAAACTTGCACAGGGCCGCTACTTGTATCCGTTATCATCACACGCCTTATTTAGCTTCGTTCGTCATCCAAGACGTGCCCCGTAGTCAATCGATATTTATTGGGTACTAGACATGTGTATGCCAACTCATCTGTGCCCTCTCGGCTTCCGAGCTTCTAGATTTTGTAAGCGGACGTTGCTTGATTTCCAGTGATGCGGTCGACAAAATGTCTACTACATTCTTTGACTCAGTCGGACATCCGGAGTCATAACGGCATCTTGGTTCGGGTCCCTTCCTTCTGGAGAAAAACCTGCACAGAAGTAGGGGTGTTAATGAAACAACGTCCGAGGGATGATTTCAAAGGACCGATATATATCCGTGGCTGACCTACGTCTACCACCCCTCCGGGGCCGACCGTTATGAACTGGTCATACGAATATAATAGCGAGAGGGGTACCAGAGGAATATATACCGATTCTATCAAGGAAAAAGTGCCACAAAACGTTTGATGAGACGATGCACCTCTGAGGTCTTACATACCTCACGCGTCGGGCACTCAGGTTGCGAGCAGCGCGTCATTGAACCAAACGGGACGACTACAGAGTAGACTACGAAGGATCTTGGCATAAAATTGACTGCTATGGTGGGTCGGATGTAGGTGCCAGAGCGACAAATTGAGTTCGGCGCTGCTAGAACAGCTCTATGGATGCGCGTACCGCAACGCGTCGCGGCCGGAATATGCGAAGACGGATCTGTATAAGTAGATGAGCCACGATCACATCACTCCAAGCCCTGGTGAGTTCCACACCTCGGAAACCGCCAGACATTCTTAGGATTCCCCTGATTGATGCTCGAGAGTTAGCTTGCTACTATCGCGATGCTATGTGTCTGCTCAAGTTAAGCGGTCAGGGACTTGCCGGCCTTAGCGACAGATCAAACGGGCGCCTCCGACTGAACTAGGAGGCGGCCAACGTTGTGATGGCTTGGTCCCAGCAAGTCCGGCGAGGCTGCTGGTTAGGCAGCAGACTATTTAACACTTTATAAACTGAATCTGCCAATACCAGGACTGGTCTGAGTGAAAGTGATTGAGTTAATTGGAACGAGCGAGCTCGTGGGAGCCGGAACTAATCCTGCGCCCGATATATCGAATAAAGGGATGTACCTCTAGTATAACATAGAGTTATGATGCTGTCTAGTCGGAACTGAAGACATGGATCATATTATCGGACTACGTGACGTGCAATAATACACAGAACTGTATAGTAGCGGTAGGATTGTTTCGACGACCCTTTTCTGCGCCAAACGCTTCAGCTTATAGATGTGCTAGCGATAGGTGCGGCTCAGTAAAAAACCGATTTTCAATGTAACGACCAATTGCGGTGTTATGAGAAGCTTAATGTGGGTAAGGAGAAATCTCAGCCCTTCAAGGAGCTTGAGTACATCTGAAGGGGGGAATCACAGGTAAATGTCCTTATAGGTCCCGTTAGTTGTGTTACCTCCCATAGTACAAGAAACCTTGGTTATCGAATAAATTTCATAATTTACCTGTGAGACATGGCTGCTACCTGGGTCCCCCTATACACATAGCATACCTTAGAAGTGATTTGGTTCACAGCCGGGGCGGACCGGAGACTCGCCAACAGCAATGTCTGACCCAGATTACCATGTCAATGTCTGTTTATCTTTACGGGCGCGTGATTATCGCCGTCTACTAACGCACGAGGCGGTCGTGACGGGGTTGTTATTGTCTTCGTAAAACGGGAACTGAGACCGCTTTTCGCCAGTTGTATTCCCCGGAATGTAATGATTATGTGGAAAGTTTACAGGTTGTTTTCCGAGGTAATACTGTCCGATTCGGAGAGACGACTGGCGGAACATTGGCGAACCGCAAGGAAGGTTCAACAATGTGGCATGGCGAAACTTAGGTATCTGATAGCTTAAACTTCTTAGCGACGTCCCGTATTCGTCTAGAAGTCACTTTCCACTTCGACAATTCGCTGATGGTCAACCGGGAAGTAGCGGCCGGTCGTTCGAGTGGCGAACGAATATGGTACAATTAAGAAAGTATTTAGGTTCCCTTATGAATTACTATCCACTAACAAGGTGTTACAAACGCAATCTGTTTATTCTCAGATACGTTCCCCCATAATACCGAAGGCGACGTTTGTTCTCCTATCCCGTCTTAGCCCGCACAGACCGTTCAAAAAAGATATGGGCGCTCAGCACAAACCGGCGCCCAGGCTTTGAATCAGGGCTAACACTGCGGGCTCGCTCTAATTACGGTAGTTAGGTTCGTCAGTCCCGAATGGTGACACGAAGTCGGAATGTACGATGCGCGAGGGTGGGTTTTATTACGTATTTATTAATTGACGACAATCTTTGACGGGTATAATGAACATGTCGATACTTACGATAGAATTTAGGTTGATGCCGATAGAGCTATTGTCCCACTGTGTACCCAAGATCTGGTCCTACCCGTACTCCCCGAGTATGCTTACATTAAACTGTCGATGCTCTACCCCAATGGGGATGCGGGTCATGAACGAAATCTGTCCATCGTCAAGGTTCCCGCATTAAGAGCCTGAGGGTGGCCCCCAGGCACGAAGTATGCGGGTATGATCGATTCGCGCGCGTATCGCTTATATCCACCCGCCTAACTCACCCTACAATTTGAGGAATACTTAAAAGCCGGGAAACACATTCATCAATCTAACATGCTCCCAATCAGCTGGAGTGTCACGAGGCCGACTCTCTTTAAGGACCCGTAACGAATTACGTCAGCATGACTCGCGTACGGCGACCTCGTTTGGAGGGCAAAATTGCCCATGCAACGTGCCGTCTCTCCCTATGTTTGCATGTGGCGGGTAGGTAACCCTCCAACTACACCCTCTCGGTCGCCTCCCGTACAAGGGTCGTGCATAGCGACAAGGTCCCTGCCACCGGCGTAAAGCAAATACTGACTTTGGATTGGGTGGATTCGTTGGGGGTGGACCGGCTCGTTCTTTCAAGCTTCCAACGACCACATCCGAGCGGGACGCGCACGCACCCAGATTCGCAAGTCATCGCCTCTAATATGATAGACAACGGGTACACAACAGGACGCCAGGTCTGGCGCATCTCAGAAGTAGAATAGGACTGCTTAGGCCTCCAGGATAGGCGACTATTGCAGTCGCGTGCAAGAACGACGTCGGAGTCTTCCGCGTATGGCCTGGTTTCGTCCGTACAGTCTTCGTGTTTCAGGTTACTACCTTAGTCAACACCACCAGAATCGGATGAAGAGTGCATTCCTAATCCGACGCCCGTAATTGGTTTTGGGTATACACCGGGAAACTTCCAGCCCTTACCCCCACCGACCGGGTTGATGAGGGACGGCAGAACGCACTTACTTCTACTAATTAGCGTTCCCACCTTCGGGTACGAAGTGGACTGGAATCGTGTTGTCTTAAATCGGCCGTACTACGTTCGGCGATCAATCCGCTGCTGTTCCATCAGCATTACATAGTATTATAGGGTAACAGGGTCGCGCGTACTAGTGTCAGGAGCTAACCTGATCGGTTTTGGTCCTGCAACTCACAGTGCTAGAAATCAGGGTTAGCATCATGACTCACTTTCGATGCCTTTAGTCGTGATGCACGAACGACCTCCGATGAAGTCGACAGGTCTTCTCAAGGTTACCAATTCACTCCTTTTATGTGGGCCAAAGAAGCTGAAGACTTAACTTGTCCGAAGGAGATGAGGGTACGAGTACGAATCTCGGGGATCGACAAAGAGTCAGCCGAACGTGTACATGATTGAACAGGTCGACTTCTAGTACCTCATTGCAAAACTCTGAAAATACAATCCGTAAAACGGGGAAGGACTAACCCAAACACACAGCGTCAAAACGAGGGTCAGGGGGTTGGAATCTTTAGCCATCAATGGAAGAAGCGGCTGTTGGGGACGCCGAATGGCTTTGCATGCATGAGTAAACTCTGTCTTACTCATTCTCCTACCAGCCGCGTCAAGTACAATACGGAGGCCGCGTCCTAATGGTGTGAGCTGAGCTCTGTCCGATCTGAAACTACCGGTGGGTATCGCTAACTGATGTTCCTAGTAAGGTGTGACTCTCGTCCTATCCTAGGAATACACGTACTGCTGGTCCGCACGAACCGAGGGACCGAGTAGATTTTTAGGCTGGTTTTCTGGAGGCCGTAGATATAGCTGACTGTTGAACATGCTTGGACAATTTCGGACAAGCCTCGCCAATGCGTGTCACACGATACTGTTGAGCCGGCGCATGGCGACTCCCTGGTAAAAGGGGCCTAAAGCTGGATGCGACCGGCTGCTTGATCGTATATGGCGACCTGAACCCTGCTGATCCGTACATCAGTTAGTTGAACTGAGAAGAGTGGAAGAAGTGGGAACTTTAAGACATAAGCGACTACAAGAAGCCGCTACGTACAATTCATGCAAATTGCGAAATCTGGCGTGTCGCAGAGGGTAAACCCCCCCGCTTTCCTCATGGAGGGGCTGTAGGTATCGTTCGGGGAAGCTAACCCACGAGAAATATAATTATGAAACGTCCCTGGTGAAAATACGGTGTATCCTTTTTTGGACAATTTTGGTGTGATATACTCTGGGGTTACTTACTACTATACATTTCCATGAGTGCACGCGGGATATTGGTATAACTGGCCACGTATCTACCTGCGACCCGTAGGTTAAGATACCCAATAACCTGAGGCAGTGTTACAAATCTGCCAATAAGACACTGACGAGTCTGGACCTAGAAGGTGCTATTAATTCGCATTACACCTCATCAGCGTCTTTTCGGATAATGCCTCTAACAGTTATAGTGGACACCAAAATACTTATCGAACCCAAGATGGGTCGACCCCATCGAAGGTATGATTTCGCTCCATACAAGAGGTATGCAACCTGTTTAGGAAACATGCCTGCATTAAGATTGGAAAACGGTTCCTCTGAAGCCACCACTCCGATAAGGCGTTCCGTTTGTATTGATGTCTGGCGAGAGGGCTTCGTCTCAGGTCCAGCAGGGCCGTGTTCAGATAACGCTACCCGTACTTGAAGTTCAATGGACAGTTTAAAAGACTCGAGGTGCAAAACTGGTTGATCTTTTCCGAGATCCGCATTCGCAAATGGCCAATGGACGCACGCGGGGTTAGGTATCTGAGCCTTGGCATTGTCATGGACGCGAAAGTGAAGTCGGCAATCCTTGCTACGATAATCCTGGCCACCTACTCGGGCCTGGCGACAGTACTTAGAGGTAAACCCCCGTTACAGTGAAGTCTAGGCGTCGAGAGGCCTATCGTGCATACATCTATTATTCGGAACGTTCAAGGGTGGTTTCAGGCTATGTGTCCGTTAAAATGGTGTTCGACGGGAGACTTCTTGATTGACCGAGTTTCCTTCGCCGCCAAGACGTTGATAAACGGTAAGCTTGACTTACTTGCAGCGGTAGTTGATGGAATCCGAATTTGGTGGAAGCGCGGACATTAGCAAGTTAACGTGTGCTTTCTGTCACTATACGGTCCCGATATTGCCGGTGCATCCATCTGAGTGGTCGGTTGGCTCATCTTACCCAGTCCACGCGCAATCCCGGGTGTTACACTGAGCTTAGTCAGACTTGACCTGTGATAAGCGATAGCTTGAAGGACGAACGTTCAAAGGCACTATGGTCCCGATGTAGAACTTAACTCCAAGCGGCCTAGCTGCTTCGCTTCATGCTTCACAACAGTCAATAACGAATGTGATGGGAGGTTCAATCCTGTAGGCTAACATGGCTTGTAACTCGTTGGTCGCGCAGTCAGATGACTTGTGAACTGCAGGGTACGAGATGGTAAAAGAACCCTCTTTTTGCCAATAGTTGGCATGTACGGCGGAACCGCTAGGCACCTGGGGCGCTAACAAGCTCGCAAGGGCATCTCCCTTTCCCGTGCGCCCCTTATGATACCGTTTGAGTATCGATATAGGCCTTTTCACGTAATTTACACGCATCCCCGAGAACCGCGACCAGCCTGAGAGTTGATACCCTAACGCAGCTCTGATGTGCTGTATGTTGTTGTGGATTGGCTGTAATGTCCCTGATCTTCGCTGTAGAGTCATATTTCAACTTTTCTTTGATTTCTTTTGTAGTATCGGTTGCAGTAGCAGTCTCAGTCTTGCTGGCTTCTGTTTCATAAGTTGGTAAAAGGAATGGGACATCAGCTGTTTCAGGTTTTGGTCTTATGACTGGCTTGGAAGGGACAATTCTGTAAGTGGTCAATCCCACTTTAGGAAGGTAATCTCTGGTGATTTCATTTGTGGACCTCCACCGATCTGAAGGCTGCTTATAGACAGGGAGAACTGGAGAAGATGGTTCAGCAGAATTATATTGATATTCAACTTCAGGTACACATGGCTCTCTTGAAATTGATCGTGTCTTGTAAAAAATGCTGTTTTGCATCGAAGCCTCAGGCTCATTTGACTGGTCCATTACTGGCTGTGAAGTTTTATTTATTTCGGATACTTTTTCACTTTTAATGCTTTCTGAAATAATTTTTTTTTCTGATGGTTTAGTTAGCCTTTCTTCTGCAATAACCTTGAAAACTTTGTTTGGTTCAACTATTTCTTCTCTAGCTCCTGCAATTTCTTTATGGATTTCTACTGGCTGGATCATTACTGACTCTTCCACGTATGTCATGTATTTTTGTGTTACCAGTTGTTTTTTATACTGTTCGGATGATGCATTCTGTCGTTCCGCAGGTATACTCTTTACTTGCTTGTCCACAGATTTGGCATGTACTACAGGGATTTTCTCCACATGCGCATTTAGAAAGGTTTCATTTTTAACAGGCATTTTATCTAGACACTTTAGGCTTCCTCCATGCCTTTCTGCCCTGCTTAACTCACTATTTGGTTTGGTGGATATGTCAGGGAAAGCCATAGATAACCTTTTATGTCTGGGGTCTTGTTCACCCACTACACAACCAGATGCTTTTGCAGTGGCCCCAGAAAAAGACCCACAAAGGGTAGGTTTGGATTTATGGTCACGTTGCTGGGCCAAGGCAGATTTCTGAAAGTCGACTTTTACTTCATTACCATCCTTTTTCTGAGTAACAGGTGGCTTATCAGAAACCTGTTGCACATTTCCAGCCTTGTTTTTATCAGCTGCTTCCCTTTTTTGCATATCATTATAAGCTTTGAGAAATTGCAAAGCTTTTTTTGAAGGTCCTCTTTTGACATCTGTTGCCACATTGGCATTTGCTGATAAAACAGGATACTTTGTCTCGTTGTTTATATCTACTTTATCAGTATTGTTGGAGCTGCTGTCTGCAGTGGCTTTTATCACTGTTGAATCTGGAAGGGCTGGCTCTGGCTTTTTAACCGGCTCTACAATAAAATTAACGTCAGCCTCTGCTTGAATATTTTTTACAGTCTCCACATTGGGGGGACTACTCTTAGACCTCAAGTCATCATCTGCAAACAAGACAAAAGCATACATTTTATATGATGTTTAAATCACAAATGCCACACCAATTATGCCACGTAAATATTTCCGAAAATGGTTATATTATCACTCATTTGCTTTTCACTTCTTGCATGCTTTATGAATAACACTGAATTTTGTCACATGTTAAGTATTGTGCTATATTATTCTTATTTCCATGACTAACCATTCTGTGTATAAAAGCACTCACCCGTCAGCCCCATTTCAAGTTCAGCAATTAACTCATCGAATTCAGCAGTTGCTGCAGCATCAGTGTTAGCCTGTACCAGGTCTGATGAATATTCTTGCACCATGTTATCAGCTAAGGCCCTGCACCAACATTAATAAACAGCACAAATTACATAGGAAACGTGTTCTTTTAGCATAACAGGACACTTGACATTACAAACTGAGCATTTCAACGCATAAAAATTAAAATAAAGCAAAGTGTCACGTGTAAAAATAGCATATTTGTTCGAAGAGCAATGGGTTGTGATGCCTTACTGGGCTTGCTGAGATGCGCCACAGAAAGTCTTCTGTGTCTCAGACTTGGCGGTGGTTCCTTGTTCAAGCCTACGGGGTGCCGCTTCAGGCATGCACTGTTGCTTTGTGACATTGGAATCATTGCCCATTCCACCACCCTCGTTCAAAGTTTTTTCTACAGCAGTAATAAATGTCAAACAACATATAAATAAGGTCCATTAAACATTGTGGATATGAACACCATAATGTACTTCAAAACGTTGAACAATGCTTTTTTTACGAGTGATGTGAATCCATTTTCTCAGACAAAGGTGCAAGTTCACACAAACGATTATGGTATGTAAGAGCACTTGGGGGGAAAAAATCGGGTTATTTTCATTTATGTCTTCAATACCACAGATATTTCTTATTAAAACCACAAAATGTGAAGCATATAGTATTTTTGAACACAGACGAATGCCCCTTGTTTCACCGTACTGTTTCTGCATCTCCATGAGCAAGTATTTGCAACCAATGGATTTTCTCCGACATATATGTGTCATCAGTGCGCAGGTGTTTTGAGAAAAGTAAACAGCGAGGCAATATTTATACTGCAAGGCTGTGGCTCCATGAATGACGCAAAAAGACGTTCCCACCGTAATCTCAGGCATCTGCTCTGGGTTTTGTGTGAAGTTTTTGTTAAACAAAAAGAGCTTTTGGCCAACAGAAGACATATACTGTACAACAACCAGAATAAACACCATAGCCAAAGATTATATCTGGTGAGAACAGACTTGCTCAATGTACAAATTGTGGATGAAAGAGTCACTTACATGAGCAGTAAGCAAGAGTATTAGTCCAACATTGGCAGAAGAAATTGCTTGAGAGTTTTTAACATAATAAACATAAACTTGTATACACATTTGAAATTTGATTTGTGCAAGCTTTCAGAATTTACATGTTATATTTTAAATCAATAATGCTTTCATCAAAAGCGCAACTGATTAGCACCTCACATTATCACGTCTGGCTACGTACGGCGCGAAATAATTTCAACAAACATACATTAAATATTTTTTAGATACAAAAGAATGTCACGTTAATGTCAAACATACAATGTTTGACTTGTTTGTCCATTGGAAATCCAAATTCCAGTTTTACAAAACATCGTCAACAAATAAACAATAAGGTACAATGTTGTTTAGAACATAGGTAGCCAATGAAAGTAAAAAGTAGAGCACTTGGTGGAGCATTTAAGAGCTTAAATTCAGAAATCTATAACATGCAAACATATGGGTATACTCACACTACCACTTTAAACAAGTTGAAAATGTTACGTTATAAGCACCACAATTGCCATTTAAACAAAGATTCACAGTTCAAACATAAGTTATGTGCGTGTTCAACATATGTATGAACAGTTGAAAAGATATATCTTATGAAATTCCACGAGAGATGTTTGACAGCCAGTTATATGTGCAAGCCAAATAAAAGAGAAAAAAGCCAATGGTTGTCCTTGTAAAAGAGCTGCTTAGCTCAATGGGCTTTACCAGCTGAAATAAAGTTAGTCTGAATTTGCATGGAACATATGTAAAAGAATACTATGTAAATCATAAATTAGATTTTTTTTTTGTATTTTGGCAGGCTGTTTGCACCACAGCCTTCAGAATTTTCATGGAAAATGAGGACCATGAGGGTAAAGGACTTTAAAAAGATCCTTCATTTAATCCACACACTTTAAAAGGAAATGGTGCCCCTGCTGCAAGGTTATGCAGTTGTTTTACCTTGTCAGCATTATTCTGCAGTATGAAAGTCAATTTTATATCTGAATTAACATGCCTAAAACTCTTAATAAATAACATATTTTATGAAAGTAGTGCAATAATTAGCCAATTGTCGGCACATGATTACAATTTTGATCACAAGATATCTAAATGAGCAACCATTTAAAGATAGTTTATTGGATTACAATTACTTGTGGCCTCCATACTGCATATACAGCCATCTATTCCAATGAAGCCATGCATTTTACAGCTCACTGCAATGATTACCTGCTACACCGCGTGACACACATCTGGCTTGAAATGGAAACGGGGTGTGTGTACTATTGTTGAATAGCCGTGTGGGAACACAAGTGGGTGCAGCAGTGCGGTATTACGAGGAGCTACACAGACCCTCCTCACCTGATGGAACGGCATGAGGAGGTGCAGGGGGTGGAGCGGTCGGCTCAGGAGGAGGAGGAGGGTATGGTGGAGGAGGGGGTGCCTGGAACTGTGGAGGATCCCGTGCGATGCCGGGTGGCGGCGAGGTGGGAACGACGGGAGGTGGGGACGCCTGGGACCCGCGTGGGGGTTTTACAGGTGTAGGCCGTTCACTTACTCCTAAGGTTGTGGCAACATTAATATTGATGAACACACGGGAGTACACGCCAATGTGAATTGTTTTGCAGTATATTATTGTGAAGATAATAATGTAAATTCACACATGTGACACATCGTATGTAGAATGTACAATAATTGAGTTATTTGTGTTAACATGTATATACATCACACGGGACTTTCAGGCTGTGAGAAAAAAAGTTCCCAAAGTAAACTCAAGGCAAATTTATTTTGGAATATTTACACAGAAATTACTTTATGCAGATATCGTTTAACATTTGTTGTGGCCCTAGCTGCTACTCAACTAACACAGACGCCACAATGTACAGTATGCAAAAAGTTGTAGCAGCATTGGTTATTGTTATATAATGTTTTAAAACTATTTTCAACTAAATATTTTAAACCAAAATAATCTGCAGGAGCGGACACAACTTAGATTACCAGCCTATGAGAGCAGTGCCATAACTGGAGTGCTACTGGAGCACTCCAAAGAATTTCCAATTTCAAAGGTGCCCAGCCAACTGGCGGGCACAAGCCCATCGTGTCACCAACTCATGTGTCCTGCTTGCACGAGTAAATTCACAAACGCATACCCACAAACCCAGGTGTCCGGTGGATGGACGCTCATCGGGCGACTAGCACCAGAACAAATGTTATGCAACACTTACTCAGACAACAAAATGCTTACGTTCCAGAGATGGCCACCCCAGAAGTTAGACCAGTGTCCAACCACAAACACTTGGCATAAACTACCACATTCAAGATAGCCAATATTAGCTTTTGGGGATCAAAATGCCAAACCTCTTTTACAGAGGTAAATGCCAATATCAGGGTGACTTTCCATACTATAAATGCAAACCTCATCGAGGCTATGGGCTCAAGTCGAGTCCCCATGGACAGCATCAGGGACTATGGGCAACGTAAAACCAAATGCAGTGTATCTTAAAAAGGGCCCTTTTGTGGAATATGTTAATTATTGGGTGAGACGGTTGCCCCCTGATCTTTAAACAAAGCCACAAATACAAGTCGCTCTATTCTGATGGCGGTTGGCACAAGGACTTTCTAGAATTCGAGAATCTTGGGGATCTAGCACTTCCAAGGGTGACTACTACGTTCCAATAAAATAAAAACAGTACCCTTAATCGATACACATTCGGCACATATTAATAATATTGTCCATGGTGGCATCTGCGCAAGTATAATTTAAATATTTACCTTCTTTATTTTCATCCTTTAGCGGTAAGCTCCCAGAACTTGAGTGGAGGCTGGGAAAAACAAACAAACAAAAACATGTCCATACATATGAATGGCATTCATTAGCATCAGCAAATTTGACTTACCCATAACTGGCCAAGTGAATTCATTTAAGGTTCAAACAGCAGCTGGCTGTTAATATAAAACATGTTATTCAGTTATGAACTTCTAAACACTTGTCCGGGGAATTACTTTTTGTTCCTGTCCGAACATCTAAGATGTAAGCATAATGTATAAACTTTCAATAGAGCCAAAGTACAGCCACACACGAGTAATTGTAAGAGTGCATCACCAACGACAGCATAAAAAAACATGAAAAATTGAATGCCAAATAATAACATTTGCGACGAAAGGTAGACATCGTCACGTGACAGTTATAGGAACTAGGAGCAAAGCACAATGTCTTTAGGCCGAGATGCAATCTGCCATTTCAGTGCAATCAATATGGGGATGACCATATTGTGTTGGATTGCACCACATGAATTGCAAGAAAATGTCCGAGTTGCAACACTATGCAAGTAAGTAGAAAGTGCTACCACAGAGGATGGTATGAATCGGAAAAACAAGAAAGACACACATCTGCACACATGTAATGTAGCTCTGAGAGACGCCGTCTTGTCTTCCGTATATTTATGAAGAATAAAGTCCAATAACAACTCAACACGTAACACGAGTGATTCTGTACACTCGGGTGATGAGACAGAACCACTCGGGAGACATTCTCGCTTCCAAGCTCCAGACAACTTGCAGACGATGGAGACGACCCGATCCCAGGTGACGACGACGGCAGTTCCCCACACCAAGCTGCCACTCGTGCTGCTATTTATGCTCGCCCGCTCCAGCCACACCCTCAGTCTCAATCCTCCTCACCTCACCTGGCCCTGCCGCTCACGTCCTTCTCACACTTCCCCACCATGAGATCCCGTCTCGTGAATCCTCATTAACTCGTCCATTAGTAACACTTCCCCCGCATTGGATCCCAGCTCATGAATCCTCATTAACTCGTCCTTCCTCGCCATTGGCTCCCGTCTCATTAATAGCTCGTCCATTAGTAACCATGGTCCCCGGGGAGCCACACTGTCCCGATATCGCTCCGCACTGTCATTACACATATACACACACGTGTGTATATACAAGTATGTGTGTGCATCCACACACAAGTATGCATTCATGCACACACACATTAACATCCACACCCACAAACACATAAGCTCCTCCATTTAGCCTTTTACAGAATGTTGAGGCCAATATTATTTGGGAGTACCTATGAAGGCCGGAACAGTGTACGAGCAGGTGGTGTGGCCAGAACCACGGCAAGCTACATTTGTTGTTCCAGTGATGATGTTCGCACACCACACCATAACTCATTGCAGGCTGAGTCAACATAGGGAAGGCCTCAGACTGATACAAACATCACTTGACAATGATGTTAGCTGTGGCTGGGAATTTAATTCAGGTTACTGGATTTATAGTGCAGTGCAATAACCACTCTGCTATCGATCCCAAAATACATGCATGCACGCACACATACATATACATAAGTACTCACATACACTCACTCAAAATTACATATATACATATACACGCTATCTACATGCTCACTAGACCAACTTGCTCACTGATTGGATGACTGTTGGATTGTGATGCCACCTGACTAAAAAAACACAACTGACAGCACGCAACCCCCATCACAACACATTGCATGGCATGATGCCATTGTGCGGCAATTTCTGTGTAATCTATCATCCGTTTTACTGGCCATCTGTGAAAATGAGCTTCATAGCTCATCGGATTCCTCCAGTCTAAATAAAGATTCTGATGGCACCAAAATTGCAAAGTGTATCTCTTCACAATAAAAAAATAAATCTTGTTTGGTCGATGAACAATTCATTCCGGCCAAATCTCTTCAACATAATTTAATATTGCTTGTGAGGACATTAAACCCCAAAACATTACTGGGTAGGCATTTTAACATTCCACGACTTCACTCTTCATTAAGCATAACAATGATAATGTATTCTATGTCCTCAAAAATAAGTCGCCAATTACATATTTCACCTTTCATCATATTATAAAGGTGATTTGACTGACGACAGATATAGTGGGACTCAAAAGGCAAATGCCATAGGAGCAGAGGTCTTGTTGAAAGAAGACAGTTGAAGCCAAACAAAACTGCATGCACAATTGGAACATGTTTGCTTACCTTCTCCCCTGTGTAAACATGATCTTGACAAATCGGCTAGGTGATGATTAAGTTAAGGTATTGTGCCGAAGCAATTCTACTGCACTAAAAGCAATGGAATTTCACTTTTGCTCCCCAAGATGCTTGCAGGTTGTTACCAAACACTAAACGAACAGAAGCTTTTTAAACATACTTTTTCGATTAAATAAAAATGTTGGTTGATGGCACAGCTAAAATTCCCACATTTGAACAGAGCCAAAAGCGCTCCATCGCAAAAAATGAATCAGTCTTGAATCGATATAACTATAAGAGCACTTGATAAAAAAAAAAATCGAAGTTGAAAATGTGAGCACGTGAGAGCTCACCTGTGGAGCTGCTCCGCCTTCGATGCTGGTTCTCCACGCTTGGCTGCACAGGAGGAGGGGATCCAGGCTGAAACAACGCTGCCGAGGCCTGTTCTGGGGCAGATCTCGGAGGTGGCGACGGCGGCGACTCGGCGGCGACCTGCATACCCTGGGCGGTTGTGGATGGGGGAGGGGGAGGTGCACGGCGCTTGGTGCGATGCTGCAGCATGGCGAGTGGCGACGTAGCTCCAGCGGCCTCAGTCGAAGATGAGGCCAATGGTGCAGGGGGAGACTGGCTTCTTCTGGTCTCCTGTGCCAGGCACGGCTGGTCTGGAGAGCTCTGAGCAAGAAACACAAAGTTGTCAAGAGATATCCAACAAAGCCAAACCTGTCTCCAGCACAATACCGTACAACTATTTACGAATGGTGGTGTGTTATGTAACAAAGAACTTTATACTGGTAGGAACCTCCTGGTTACACCAGCCCACAGGGGATTATTGTGTCCATTGTGCAGGGTGGGGCTGGTGTGGAGGGAGGGGCTGGGTGGGGAGGGAGGGGATGGGTGGGGAGGGTAGGGAGGGGCTGGGTGGGGAGGGGCTGGGTGGGGGGGAGGGTGGGGAGGGGCTGGGTGGGGAGGGGCTGGGTGGGGCTGGGTGGGAGGGGTGGGGCTGGGTGGGAGGGAGGGAGGGGTGGGGCTGGGTGGGAGGGGTGGGGCTGGGTGAGGAGGGGCTGGTCACCCCGTGGTGCCCTTATAAAACTCAACGTTGAACCTACTCACGCCGGCTTGTGCCCGCCCTCACATTCGGGCATATTTGCGGAATACACCACGCCGCCGTTGACCGTGGCCATTGACCGAGCAACCCAACGTTCCTACGAGCTCCCTCCGCAGGAATGTTTTAAATCCAAGACCTAATTCGTTTAAATGTGTTTTTTTGAGAGAGGTTAGGAAGTGACGAACGTAAGTTAATAGAACTATCGCTAAAATAACCGTACATGTCATAGCTATTGGCCAAACATCCTCATGCAGGACCCTCTTGAATAAGAGTCTTCAGACTCAGTGCGACATTCCTGAATATGTAATTATTCTTACTAATGTAATACATTGCCATGCTGGTCAGTGGAGATTGGTGAAGTATGATGAATTTAAGTGAAATTTATATTTTTGAATGATGTGAAATATTAGATAAAGAGGAAAAAAGAAGTAATCGATTTCAAAGAACATCTTTTATTTCATGATACTCAGCTCGAGTATCATGCCAATAATGGAAGCTATTTATATACCAGAGGCTACGTTATTGGTTGGCTATGCACGATGTGAAAGACGTTATACTGCCAATGCATTAAACATGTGCAGTATTACAATAAAAGAACATGTAAATGACACAAACATTTTGAAGCAGCCTGAGAAGGCTTCATAAGCTTGTTTTTGAAGTGTGGTTTTGATAACAATTTTGTTAACAAAGAAAAGAGATTAAGTAACTAAAGCTTAGCTTTATTTTATATGTATATATCCATACCGTGACTGTACAGCGAATGTAAGCTAACAATGGAATTACCCTCTCGTTACCCAGATCTGCAGTGTTTGGCACGATACTGCACAATAAAGTTCATGCCAAACAACCCTCACCCCTCGTGATGTAGTGCTGCTCAACGAGCGTTTGCCGATGTGCTTCAATACCCATTCAGTCACCTACATGTTTGCACAGCATTAGAAGGCTCTGAACATTATTCAGTATGATATAGCTTGAGCTGCAGCAGTATTTAGAGGGGGTATTGTATAGTTCTGTTGGAATAGCACGATAAGTTATGTCATGCTTATACAGGGGGTGGGTTGCATGTACCTCCAGGATTAAAGTGCTGTTTGTTCAGCCAATGTACACAGTCAAAGCAGAAAAAGATACTGTACTGCACTTCTATTTTACTTTTTTTATGTCACCGTTGAAAAATCTTGCTGGAGGGCAAATATAAGAGGTATTTTATTAACACCTCGCAACATAAACAAAAGTCAGCTCACAACTCATCTATGGCATGTGGGGAAATAAAGGTTCCTTTTTTGCTGGTGGACCCATGCACATTTTTTTTACTACCTTACTTTAAGAGCAGCACAACCATAGCGTAGGTTATTAATAATTTCCAAAAAGTCAAGAAAAACGATTAACCACAATGGATGGTAAAAATAAAAGTTCATTAAAAAAACTTAATGTCATATAAATCGAAAAAAAGCTTTTAAAAACAGGATTGCTAGTGGTCAGCAATGATAACATCTACCAAAGTATTACTCATCACTCACTTTTTTTCTGATGGGTGGGGCAAGTGGCACCTGGCTACATGGCCCCACCCTACTACTGAAGTGCAAAGGCCTACGTGCTACAATGTAGTGGGTAGGGAGATATGCTGCTACGAAGTTTTCTGCGTTTAAACTAAATACGAGAGTAATTGTAAGAGAGCAGAGTGCCACACATTCAAACATATGTTGAAATTTGGACTTAAAACTGCACCAGTCTCAGTTTGTGTCACGTTCTGTAAATAACAACTGGAGAACCCACATTGATCTTGGCATTAAGCATGCACACGCTTCGAATTGAAATGTACACTGTACTGTATGCATGCAACATTCGTGCAAAACGAACGCGTCGCCTGCAAGCGATCGCGACACACCTGCTCAAAACCGCTCTCCTGGCTGCCGGGAGGGACGGACGGAACGTTGTCTTTGTCCGGCTCTTCGTCCTCAGGGATGGTGGCCAGGGGGTTGGTGGGTGAGACAGGGGCTCCTGGGGCCCTCCGCTTGCTGCCGCCACCACCGCCACCACCACCGCCACCGCCACTGGGCAGTGTGCCCAGCATAGGGGAGGGCACGCACGGCATGCTCATTGGTCGCTGATGCTGCTGCTGCTGCTGCCCCATTAATGGTGTTCCGGGCATGGAGGTCTGTGGAAAACGTTGACGAGTTAGCCAGTGTTTAAATATAAAACTACAAGTGCTTTTGGCTTGCATCAACTGGGACCATGTTACATCAAGAACTTTGCATTTGCCGACTCGATGTCTTAAACCAGTGGTTATCAATCTTTTTGAAATGAAGGCCACCCAATCCTCCTGTCCCAAAAACACAACTTAGTGTCCAAATGCCACGATAGAGAGATCATCTATCGATGAGGCCTCTAGTCAATGGTTGGTATGGCATTTATTTCATGTTGTGTATTGGTGTTTTTTTGCTGCAAATATGGCGATGGCGTTCCTCTTTGCACATGATAAATTTATCCTGCACGGTATTCATGCTACAGCCTGCACCCCCCTTGAAAGTATTTTGTGCTTCCCATAAAGGGGCATACCCCCCCCCCCCCCGGGTTGAGAACCACTGTATTAAACTGTTAAATAGTAGATTGTAATAACTGTTAACATATATACGCAAAAAAAACATTTTGCACCAACAATTTAAATGTGTATTGAGTGACACCTACAGCAACCACGATACATCTGCATTAAATAAACTGATACATTTGAATTTAAACATTTCAAAAGTAAATCAAGGTATGTGATGAAAGTAAACATAAAGATCAGCTGTAATTTAATCATATGCAACAATCCTGTTGTACAGTGATCACTGAATTAACAGTACTTACCTCAATTTGATCATTCACACATCAATGGAATCAGCATGAATCATACGATACAACTAAATAGATTGCTAATGCTTCCAAAAGGGTGCACTGTCAGGTAGATTGGTCTAAAACATGTTTTGCCAGTGAAGAATTTCTGGAAAGTTGTTGTTTTGCAAAATCATTCAATTGACACCTGTCCACTAGATGCAACTATTTTCACTAAAAGGGGGGGGAAGTATTTTGATTTAAAGCTTTCGTGAGTGCAGGGATTCATATTCTTGGTTCTTTCGGTAAAGTCAAGTAGAAGGGAAATAATAAATAATAAAATATAAACCAATAAAATTCTCACGACGTTTTGACTGCAACACAAGCAATCATGATCCATCACCTTGGCTGTGGATTTCACAACCGTGACTTATTGATGATTAACTGATTTAGGAATTGAGAAAACTAAAAGAAACTTAAAAAAATGATATTAGTTGATAACTAAAATTATTTTCCGAGATGATTGTAACAATAAAGTGAACCAGAAAACAAAGATAACGAACTATAGGACTACACTGCATAACAGTACAAAATATATACAATTTAGTGTTTAGATTCTGACCTTATAAGCTCCCCACAAAATATCAATGCCACATTTTAAAATGTAAAAAGGGTAATTATGAGTGTTTTATTATAAAATGTCTTTCACATTGGATTATAAGGTCGGCATAAGGGGAAATTATCTTTTTTCAACAGTTTGATGTGCAAAAAAAAATGCGTAACATTTTAATGACACAGTCTGCTTTAGCTTTGAAGCTATGATATCATGCTGACAGGTTTAACGGTTTTTTTGCCAAAGGCTTCTAAACATCAAAGTAAACTATTCATCCTCCACATACATGCCGAGTTGAAGCTTTAATTTTAATCATAACACCATAATTCAAGACAGTTCTTCAAGGGCAACTGAGTATTAAAAGTGAACAGGGTTAGCGCTCAAAAGTGATTGGCCTGTGTGACATTTACTGCTGTGAGCACAAGCATGAGGAATGATTTCTGTTAGCACTGCTGTTAGTATCGTTAGCAGGGCTGTACACAGCGTTAGTACTTACGTCTCTGCTACTGTCACCATGCATTGAACTGTTGGAACCACACTCGGAAACATCATCATCACTCTGGGAAAGCCATAGCAGCAGAAAGAGGACATGACATACGGGTAAGCAAAGACAGCAAAAACTCAACAATGCGCACGGGGGAGTTGTTAGAATAACCAAAAGAGCTAGAAGTAGACAGTTACATGCGTTAGTATCAACAGCAAGAAAATGTCCAACAGCATTCAAAGCAAGCTTCTGCATGCAACATGTTAGTATATTCAAATATAAGCGAATATAAAAAAGCAAATGCCTCCACAATACATTTGAACTATAAACACACCAACTTGTTCCAAACATGTCTCCGTGTATCTACATATTACACTCCTCTCGATAAGAGAATATTAGACCATTTAATCAAGTTACAAGAGAACACCACAGCAAGAAAAACATTGCTCCATTGCAAATACACAGGGGTACAAGCATATTACGTATTTACCTTCTTTTTCTTTGGCCGCAGAAAGCTCAAAAGCCCTTTGTTTTCTTTCTCAGGAAGGTCTGTGTTGTCGTTAAGACCATGGCTCAGCTCTGTAATACAAAGACAGCTACTCAATACATCCACAGGTCATGGTTTCCATTACCTGAGCGTTAATACGCATCTAGCAACGGGGATGACACACAGTGCATTCGCTTCGCAGTGAATGGTCCATAGCTTTGCCAATGCAATACAAAGTTAAACGAAGTAAGCCTTTCAGTACGTGGTCTATTTTTATTAATTGTACGAAACTTGAAACCATAGAAACTTTAAATTGCAAAAGGTGTACTATTTTAATACACGTACCAAAATGATTGAGGTGTTTATTAAATGTTTATATAAACATGCATATTACACCATATTTGTGTATATGAATTTCAAGTACACCTCTACAGAGCGTTCACATTGTTCATTGTAACATTACTTCTCCACTAGATGGCAGGGTTGTAAAAAAAACTATCTTTACACTTATATTCTTGGTTCTTTCGGTAAAGTCACGTAGAAGGGAAATAATAAAATAATAAAATTAAATTCTCACGACGTTTCGACTGCAACACAAGCAATCATCATCAGGTGTGAAATCCACAGCAAGAAATTGCAAATTTTTGCTGTGGATTTCACACCTGATGATGATTGCTTGTGTTGCAGTCGAAACGTCGTGAGAATTTAATTGTTTAATGTTTGTATTATTTTATTATTTCCCTTCTACGTGACTTTACCGAAAGAACCAAGACTATGAATCTCTGCAGTCACGAAAGCTTTAAATCAAAATATATTTTACACTTGTTTAGTTTACCCACAGGGTGGCGCTGGCGGCACACACATGCAGCAAAACACGCAGCAAAGAATGTCGCTGGTTGTGCAAAGGGGTTGAAACATGCAGACCGTCACGGAAACCATGGAGTTGTCCAAGCACGTACATTCTTAGCCTCCCAAGCCATTATTAATGCCGCCAAGAAGTCAGTTTACCCACATGGTGGCTGCACATGGGACATGTAAACATTCCGTGCTCGATTCCAGCAGCCAACAAGCCCAAACATGCAGCTCATAAACTCACACACACACACAAAGCATGAACAATCCTCTGCATTGTTATGCATGGGTGGCCAAAGGAACGACAAAGAAATCCAATCACGGGGTGCTTTAGGTTCGAAGCCAATTTATGCGCTTTGCCTCCTGCTACAAAAAAGCACGAGGCAGAGAGAGACTGAGAAGAGTATGCTGGGGACTGATTTCAAGCAATGCTCACATCAGCATCAACTGGAGATATTTGAGCAAGTACCATGTGCATTATGTACTTTTTAAAATGTTAGTAGTTATGAACACTGTTAGAAGTAGGCACAGCAACTAGAATAAACTTTACGAGACCTCTACGTGGATAGCAAGGCCATGATAGCGGGGGGTATCGAAACTGAACAGTCAGATGACTAAGGGCATATTTCCAGGACACTGACGACAAGTAAAATACCTTGAAACCCAAAAGATACTGAAGAACCCGTGCGATGATGTCTGAAAACTTTAGAGGTGAAAAAAAGAGTAAATATCATACATAAAAACTTCAGAAGGTGCACACAGTTTAAACCATCACCACATGGGGTCACGATTCCAAATGAAATGTAATAATGATAAAATATGTGAAAGGAAGACAAATGTCATTGCATTTGGAATCTCAGAAAAACAAATCTATAAACATATAGACTGTACATCATAACGATTGAAATAAGAACAGCATTATTTCCAGATATATCAGGGTAGTGTGGAAAGCATCAAAATGAAATGTAAAAAATATATATTGCATGATAATATAAGAAACATTTTACGAGTTATATATCGACCAGTAATGTACAAAATATAGTCACAGATAAACACATACACACATATATACAGACGTCTAAAACTAATAGTTATCTTAAAAGTCATACTGATTAAATAAACAATTCTAGGTCAATAACCAGGAGGTTCTATTGACAAGTCTAAAATATCTGCAGAAGGGATAGGGCTTTAATAAGCCAGCCTTATAAAGGGACCGCAGTGATAAAACAACGATTTTTTTTATCAGCTCAAAAATAACATTAAAAACGACCTTTGCTTCTGTCGACGGCGTACACCTCCTTGATACCGAGCTCAGACAGCGAGCACGACATATCGAGCAGCTCCGTCTCGCTGGCGTCCCGGAACAGCGTGGTGTGGGGGACGTTAAACTCGCACTTGTTGCAGATTTCGGGCAGCAGTGCTTGCAGGGCCACACGTGGGCTAACCCGAACCATGGTCTTCTGCGTCGCAGGTAGTTCACCATCAGCCGCACCGTTTGCTGAAAAAAAAAACAAGAGATTTGAGTAGAGGATCGACGAATTGAATGCTGTAGTTAAAAATCCCGTCTTTGTTTACCCTCTTAGGACCCAGCTGTCCATGTTTATCAAATTTCTCCATTTAAAAATGACATACTGGGCTAGGCTATGGATTAAGGGGGACTAAAACTGGGTTACACTTGTCTGAATTACAGTATAAACCTCACGATGTGCTGTAGTGGAGGTACATTGGGACAGGAAGCCCACCTCTTCACACAAATTACAATGTCATTGTATTTGTCTCTCACCCAATGGGCCTTTGCCTTTGCAGGAAAACTCTGCACCAGTTTCGACCTTTTGGATGTCATCAGCAAAGGCCCTTTTACACTAATGCTGTGTTTCCAGCTGTTATGAACAACAGCACCATTAAAGCTATGGGGGATTCAGCAGCAAAAACAGAAAAAAACTATACACAAACTCAGCTTGTGGTGGAGGATCATGGGTAATGAATGCATAATAAACAGACTGAAAAATAATGTTTTGTCTTTCTGTTCCCCCCTTGTACTGTGACCGGTGCTTTGTACTGGGCTTGTGCTCAAGTCGCAATAAAAACCTTTTTTATGATGTTTCATCCATTCTGCCTATGGACCTTCCAGACCAATATTTTCCAGCAGTGCAGACAAACCATGATTTCAGAAAGTAAGCTGGTTTCGAATTTCTGGGTCACATCACCAGTATATAACCTCCTTAACAAATGCTACTGTGTAATACTCCATATAGCCTGGATTACAGGATGCATGCATTTGTACCCCTGGGGAGAGCATGGACTAAGCAAATTAATCGTGCAACTTATATGATTCATAATAAAGGTTTTTGGGTCAGATCGCATTATTTCTAAATGTGTCGTAACCCTCCACCACCCTACACGGCCAAACAGTAAAAAATGTGTCACGTTTACAAAAGACACTACTTTAGCCCACCGGTGTGTTGAAGAGTGAATCAACATCATTTACAATTTTGAGTACGACGTTTCGCTGGTAATTACATCCAGCATCATCGGGCAATTTGCCAGAATGGTGAAGCCCTCCACTTTCTCCCGGTCTTAAATAGAGCAGCACGGTGACGTCATCATTTAACCCAATCTGGTGCAGTGATTTGAGGCGGAGAGGGGGAGAGTATTGTAATTATATAATAGATTGGTAATCATTCAATTGTTATTAATTAGTATTTGTTTCCCCTATAAGGAATTGTAATATATATTTTATTTAATAAAAAGGGTTACGACACATTTATAAATAACGCGATCTAAACCCCAAAATCTTTATTATGAATATTGGTCGCGAAAGCCGACGTGTTAAACTTGTATAATGAAAATAAATGCACCAAAGGTTTTGTGTCTGTATCCAGCTATATACCTCTGTGTCTAGTATACAATAAACAACCATCACAAGATCAAATCTAAGACATTTTGTCATTTGCTAGAATAGCAACTAAAGTACCCTGGCCTCTGGTACAACTGGGCCTTCACAACATTTACATACTCACTAAACAATCAAAACCAGCCTCTGATCCTGGTATACAATGCAAAGCCACCACCTTGTTCACTGATCCCCAGGATTAAAGTAACAGGAGTTACTAAGCATGCTTAAATTCTACTTCAGACTAAGCAATGCAGAGTAGAATTGGAAATACGTAATAGATTTGGATATCATAGAAAACACAACATGTCTCTAATTACCAATATCTATGCATACCTCTGTTTAAGAGCATTTCATTATTTGAATTGAATTGTACTTGTGTTGGTGTCAATAAAGTAGGAAACATGAAAACAGTTGCATAAAACTATGACAGTATAGGCTAACCTGCTATAAATCAAAAGTAAACACATCTACGCCTCTATATAAGGGACGAAACAGAAAAACTTCTCCACAAATCTGGCTGTCGCCTGATGAAGCTAGTTGTAATTACTGGCAAAACGTCGTACTCAGTTTGTAAATGTTGTGGCTTGGCTCTCCAACACACCGGTGTGCTATACTAGTGACGAATTGGCATGTTCTGTTTACGTGACAACCATTACTAGTTGGCTGTGTCGGGTGGTGGCGGGTTTTAAAAACATATTTATATATTTACGCGATCTAACCTAAAAACCTCTATTATGGATGATATTGGTCGCCAAAGCCTACGTGTTAAACTCATAAACTTTAACTCTGCCTGACCACAATCCCACAAAACAAACATTGGGGTTCAATGTTGCTGCATCTTAGCCCTTCGTATTCATAAGACTGCCAGTCCCTTTTCCAATTGAAATCTTACTCCAACATTTCACATATTTCAAGAGTATATTTGACTGCCTCATTACTTGGTAAATAAGTCCATACCATATTTAAAGATTTAACAACAAAAAGCATTGTATACTTTTCGAAGAATACTTCAACTTTGCACAGAAGAACAGAATGGTACAACCCTCTTTTCTCAATAAAACCAAAAATACTTTGATCTAAAAGCAATCCATCCTTTTCACTGAATGCAAGTGAAAAATATAATTGCAGCCGCTGAAGTAACGAACGGAAATATTTTCCTTTACAATAAGGTTGCAATGTTTATGCAAGATGCTTAAAAGTACAAAAAATTTATTTAAATAAGAATGTTTGTATAGCATATTCCACCCATGGATACGTATTATCATCATCCTCATCATCATTGAGAATCAATTTTCTACTGGTAGAATGCTAAGTATAGCCTGGTAAAAACATGATCTGCAGGCGAACTGAGCCAAAGGAAAATGTAGTTGTAAATTGGCGGGTAACACCAACCGGTGCATCCAGTGAGGCATGACTTTATAATGGCATTTCATCATGTTTCATTAGTTAAGCTACCAAAATCCAACCAATCCAGTCTCACAAATATTTCCATTCATAAGTACATATGACCGAAGGCTCAAGGTTTCTGATAATACTCATCACATGACGGTGTAGTCAGCAGCATGCGTGCAAGCTTCAGAAATGAATCCAGCACATTGTCACAAAGGTCAAATCGGAGAGCCATATATAACATGGTAATCCTCAAGATGGACCCTAATCCAAAACTGCACAAAATCCTTTAAATGTAACAACACATGAGACTTTCTACAAAGTGTAAACAAGCACTACACTCTCGAGGAAATATGTGTGAAAGACGCGTAATGTAGAAGCTAACCAATTGAGGCAATGACGTCTAAAATATACACACCTAGCTCAAAGTGTAGTTTTAACTCTTATAATTCATCTAATAATAATAGTTATTTGCATGTATGTGTGAACTGGGCCATTTGCTCACATGGCCATTTTTCTAATCTGCTTTGTCACTCCCAAGATCTCTACACAGGATTAGCGTGTTCGACTTTCAAAGTCTATTTACAATGAGGCCATGTCAGCGACTCAACGCTTTACCTCCGGGACAACAGGCTGCATCGGCTTCTTGAGTCGGTCCTCGCTGGCGGGCCGAGGTTTGAGGAGGGCCGTCCAGCACAAAGGGCCCCCAGGGGTGTGTTGGGCTTGTACTGCAGAGGCGATGCATTATCCCTCGAAAGCAGCTCCAGGGTGTGGCCGGCAGGGCTCAACCGGTAGCGACCGCAAAGTACAATCAGGAGGTCCATCACCGGCTTGCTGCTCGCACCACACACAGCAACACGTGGGCAGCAGCAGCACAGACCACAGCTCGAGTCAACGTCAAACTGTGAACCACACAGGACATTTTTTGTTCCTGATTGAGGCATGACTCAGAATCTAGAAACCAGAAATTGTTAAAAGATGTAGCATAATATTCTTACAGTATGCTATGAACACTTGCAGATGTGTTTGTGTCATATTTACATTCATTATGTGGAGTGTAATTTGAATTACTGTTTATGGCCATAGCAATGGGTATGGAATGCAAGTTAAATCCTATTCATTTTGATCTCACAAATCGTACACAATGCATCTTCAAAACACTCACCATCCTAATGTATTACAAGGAGGGGGATCAATCATGTCTTGTTCACAACCATGGAATTCAAACACGGCTTAAAAAGTTAAAACATGTTGCATGGATACAAAATATATTTTTTATGCTGTATTTAAAATGACCGTAAATATTTTCCAAGAAAGAAAATGGTGCGTTTATTATATTCATAGCTATTATTTGCGCATTTAACAAATCCAAAAAACATAACACACTGGGGCAGATGCAATCACCCAAAGATGACCACATTACAGACAACTGAAAATAGTTTGTTCTAAATTGCTTGCAAAGAGGGTAATTTGACCTCGCAGCCATGAAGATTATGCTTTGTGAAAATAAACATTTATTTTAATGCATTTAAAACTCGCTATGATAGCACAGAAACCTTCCACATGGAGCCAGTTTTCCTGGGATCATTGCCCATCCACAGCACGTTCACCACTCTTGAACTCCATGCTCACGCCTTTCCAATTGCCATTTCAATGCTTGTGCCAAACTTGGGCGAACATAAAATACCTTTTTTAAAGGGCAAACATATGCCTCCCTACCCCACATCTCCAACTCCACTTAACAAAGCCTCTTAAACACCAGCTGCTTGAAGCTTGCTGATTCCAATGAGCCAGCTGAAAGGCATTTTTTCACAGTTTTAATTTACTTTTTGGCACGGCTTCAGTTATTTTTTATAATCTTTATATATATAAGTAGATATATGAATGTGCTCAACAGCATCTGACTTTAAGCTTAACAATCACTAATTATTTCCGCAGATTTTTTTTTAGCATCCAACCTTGTAAGACACTGAAAACAACGGAGGATGCTATAAAAACATTAAAACGATGTATTGACACAAAACTGAAGTGTACATGAAGAATTGAAATTATTTCCCACACAGGCGGTGTTTATAACTATATACGCAGGAGGAGCCAGAGTTGAATTTAATCAATTGGACATCAATCTCATATTGTCCTGGATACGAGCACACTTCGCCTCATACTGGTACATTCCTACGTCTCTACCCATCCATCACTTGATCCCGCAGGAATGGAATGAGTGTGTGTGGAAATCCAAGTGCACAACGCCGGGCACATGTGACACGCACCTGCCGTCGACTCGAGCCATGTGGTGCTCCCCACCCGGCAGAATGACGTTGAGCTCCACATTCTCCACAGAGAGACCATCACCCCACCATGGTCTGGTGGGTCTAAGTTGGGGGGCCCAGTCTCGGACTGGGACCGCATCAGCGGTGGTACCGGTGCACGGGGCTTCATCTTCCGGCTGCAGAATAACAAAATAAAAAGCAGTGAACATTGCGCTGCTAGGCTGTTTAAGCTTTATTGTTAAATAAACAAGGAGTTTGATTTCCATTCAGGGTTAATGCAGGTACATTCGTTAGGGCAAGGCGAAGCCACTCATTCTCCAATTTCAGTTGACTGGTGTTTTGGCAGAACGAATTATCAGCCACTTAGAGATCACAAGCATATCCGGATTAGTGCATCCACATCTAACCCTCGCCTAAAACTGCAATTAATCAAGTGATAGGCATGTGACTGCCCTTACACACATCACTTTCAGATCTTGCATGGCCATATGCACTATATCCACAAATTTAAAGGAAATTAATGTATTAATTTATAGGTAGTAGCAGTAATGTATGATCATGATACTTTAAATAAAAAAAAACATTTCATATAAATGAAGCAGATGCAACCATTATATTACAAATACAGTAATGTACTATGTACAGTATAGTATACCGTTTTAATTAGAAATGCCATAACAGATAACATAACTTTATAACCGCGTACTTTAAGTCGAAAAATTCAGTTACATAAAGGGAACCACATGATTTGTTTAGCTGGCCTGCCATGAAAGTAATACGATTTGTTTGACAATCACTATGACTAGGCACGGTATGAAACAGGTTAATGATATACTGCAGGTCCTGGTGGAATCCAAGTGTTTGGTGGTGTAAACTGCATCATTGCAACACACCAACTGTGCAGTTTGACCTCTGGGTTCACAAGTGATTCAAGAAGACTAAATGAGACATTTCAGAAATGCTTTACGTGCACTTGTAGATTGCAACCATGTCCAAGTCCCTATCGGAAGCCCAATGTAAGCAACGCATATTTGAAATACACTGCTTATTTTTACATTAACCCACAATCATATTATCATACCATGAGATGCGATTGAAAAAGATCGAGGTACAGGACAGGAAAAGAAGTTAGAAAGGCCAAGTTCACGCGACATATTCTGTTGCATTGTATCTGAACTGTAACATTGATGCAATACAGAATGTTGAATATAATGCACGTTAGTATGTGCATGTACAGCTCTTTAGCCAATGCAATGTGCTGGTTGAGGACCTCCTCATGCTTTGCAAGTCATGAGCGTTGTTTGACCATACATCGCCACCACGATCAGTGCACGCGGGTGAAGACAAGTTTCAAGTTTCATTTATTTGGTATAGCCCTGTGAGCCATGCGGCTCTTGAGTCGGGTGCAACCGCAACAAACAAAATATGAACACAGAACATCCCAAAGCGATGACGCGTAACAGAAACATCCTGGAATAAAAGACGGGCAGCATGTCCACTCGCGCATGGCACAAGACACGACTGGTGACAACGTGGCTCTGCAGCAGCCTACAACACCTGTGCTCGTCACGGAGGGGTGCCCATTTAAGCAATATACATGCTCAATCCTACTTAGCTTCTCAGATGTGATGTGAGCAGGTGCATGGAGGGATTGTGTCAAAATACACGAACGTATCGAATAGGGATTTCTTTGAAATGCCTTCAGTGACAAACTGCTTTCGTTGATTGTCTAATTCAGTGATTGCGATTTAATATATAGTTCTTCACAACGCTGACAAAGTGACGCATTTCACTTCAGCTGTCGACCAGCAACACGTGGTGTGCAGATATTTTACGATCATTCATTACCGGCACAAACTCTTCAAATTTGCTGTCTGGTTACCTATTAATCCCAAACTATTTGGTCAAAGTTTAAGAGCATTCACAAGCATGTATATATATGTACCCAAGGATTTATTTGGGTTTTTGTTAGAATTAATCAAGATAAATATTACTCTACAACAGTATATTTTAATTCAGAATTAATCGACAGAGCTGAACATTTTCAGTTTTAAAACAAACTAAAATTTACAGCCCTTTGTCAACCTATTGCTTTCTGTCAGCTGTGATGGTTGTTTGACCATACTTCACCACACTGGCCAATGTGGATTGGTAAGAGAGGCCCATGACCTGTTCAGCTGTATCACTCGCAGCTGATGTTAGTTTATTAGCTGTGGCCTGCATTCCAGCTCATGTTCACAGCACAACCACATGCTCCACACAGCTCCCCCATTTAATTTAACATTGATTTCATAAAATATTATGGAAACTATGAGCAGACTAGCTTTCACAAGACCAAAACCAGCTGCACTTCTGTACAGCCTAGTTCCAATTAAAGATAAGATCATACACGAAAACGGCATTTGGCTACACTTCGTACACGAGACTTATAATAGCATAGAAAAGCCCTTTTTTCAATATAAATTCCAAAACAACACTTTGCTGTAACTTAAGACAGGTATGATTTTTACCCTTACCTGTTTTCTCCAATTATATCTGCCGAGGACATTATGCTATAAACAAAATATATTGTAGGATAATAATAAAAACCCTATTGGCAGTGAAGCTGTCGAAGAGGTAAGCGCAAGCACACACACTGTGTGGAGCTTCCTCTCATGTGGTGAGCACACGAAAGCCAACAGCGCTCCGAGCACAAGCCACACCTGACGTCAGTATTGAAGGGTGTGGCTCACATCACGCCGCGCTCAAAGGCCACACAACATTGGAGCAGTAGCAGAGTTCAAGGCCGAGTGGGTCTGGCGACAAAGCCCAATTAGGTCTAATTAGGGCGAATACGAAGACAAATATTGACGACCTGACCAAAGTTATAATTATCAGCAGCAGCCCTTCATAATCTACCTGTTTGGCAAAGGTGTCTTCATGTTAATTCCATCCGTCATGCTCCCAACAAATACAGAATCTTCTTTGCTTTAATGAACTATTGTTCACTTGTGTTTTTAATCTTGAGCCCAGCTATGAAGCATTCTTTATTCAGTATTCAATCATGTTGGGTTATTCATTTCCTTTTGTTGTGAGAATAACTATCTTGTCAGCGAATCCGAGGTGGGATAATATTCTCTTCATTTATGTTTCATGCCTTTATTTATCCAATCAATTTTTTTGGAAACCATATACTGTTAATAATTGAGAGTATGTATATATATGGTCCATGGTAAAAACACATTTCCACCCCCAATGACTGGCCTGTAAATCGTCAATCATTCAATTTCCTATGATGTTTGTGAACATGTGATGTTTGAGTGATAGATAAGCTAATGGGTCTGAAATTCTTCAAATCAGTTGTCTTCCTTTTTAAAGAGAATGATCAATCCAAAATTCATGCGTTTCACTTCTGTTTAGAAACAAATTAAATACATAAAAAATGTGCTTGTTAAATAAAGTCCATGGTTATGCAACCTAGTCTATAAACTTTCCCTGGAATTTCCTCTGCCGCCTCTGAAATTGTATTTACTTGGCAAAATACATCTACATAATATATCACTGCTAGATTTAGAATTGTGTCTATCATGCACTATGCTTCCAATTTTCCCTCCACAAGCTACTATTCATGATTTTACCAATTACAGTAGAAATGCGCTTTTTCTTCACGAAAGTTTGCATATTGTTCGACTATTTGTTCCGGAAAGGTTTCACAGACCTATGTATTGCATTTTGTTTTGGAATGTCCATCCCTTTTCAGATCTCTTATTTTCTACAACAGACATTGACTGGTTTCAGAAAGATTGTTCTCCATTTGCTTTATTACTTTCTTCCATGCTTTCAGTGTACTATTATAACACTCGTTATTTTATACTTAAAAGTGGTCACATTCATATCATGTTTCCTTCTCTATGGCTTGGAATCCGTTTCTCAGTCTTTATTTTACCACCTTCGAAATATAATTGTTGATGTTAAATGCTGTGCTTTTGCGACAATGTGTTCGTATATCACCTTAAAATAGTGTTATACCAACAGACACCACTGTACACCCATTGATATCTCATGCCAGCACACGACACATAAAAGTGGGAATGCTACAAGGCCACGAAATGTGAAAATCTACAAAATACCAGAAAACAAAGAAGAGAGGCCAGCCCAATGATGGGAAACCAACTGCACCTCCTCAGGTTACTCATACCTTCAAACAGCTGTGGTTGACATTACCAACTCCTGCAACCCTGCGACCCAGGACCACATTGGCATCCCCCATGATTGGAAGCACGTCACCCGGGCTCCCGCACATTCACACATCAGTTGTGAACGTTCCAAAGCCTCAAACAAGAATAATACAATATGTGCACGAACCCATCAGGTTAAAAGAAAATCAGAGCGTGTAATAATCGGCACAGCTAACAGCATATAAACACGTGACAAACTACACCTGAACTAGGCCACTTGAATTACATTCCGGGCAAGGAAAAATGTAAACACTAAACAATTACTGGGAGAGGAGGAAGGGGACCCTATAAGGTAGCAAGCAATGTGTGTTAGTTTAACAATGTTTAGGGGCAATAGTTCAACATGTTACAACTACAGGTGCCTCTAAGCTACCTACAATGGCAGTACGAACACAATTCCCCAGGTTTGTTGTACGAACTTATTACATAATTAGATTTGGGCCACTGGGGACAATATGGCTGCGAAGTGTTGATTCAGTGGATGCCTGCGTGTTAGAGTAAGCAATGGCCAATCCAAGCATTTACTGATATCAATTAGTGGATAACGAAGCTGCCAGAACGTACATCGTTGGGGGATAGCAATTACTAAATGTTGGTAGTGTCCTTGCGTCTATTGGAAATTAGCTGTCTCCTCTCTTTGACAGGGATGAGACAATCTCTGACAATCTGTGGTTTGTTAAAATCAAGCGAAATTAAATTTGTACTTTTCTGTATGGGCTCCCCTGTGTCCATTTATAGTCATTTTTTAAAAAAAACCTGTTTCATTATCTTCGTGTCCATGCAGGTTGTAACTCTATTAGACACCAGTGTATACAACTGCACATGGGATAATAACGTGAAGCTCAGTCAAAGCAGCAATTGTGGGCAAATTTGGATGGGTGTGTCTGCACCTGCATGTGTGTGCATGCGAATTCTTTTTCAAGTATAGTTGTGGATACACATAATTAGGTGCTGAATAAGTATGCCTCACTAAAACTACACTACAGTACTGTACTTCAAAATGGTCACATAGCCTTTACAAAGTTCCCAATAACAAGAAACATTTTCCAAAAGAGACCTGGTTTTAATTAAAGAAAGAAAACTGCAGATTATAATGGAAACAGAACAGTAAATGAAGTTTGAAAAACCGCACAATACATTGAAGATTAAAATATTCAAGGGGTGTAAGGAAAACATGCTCACCCAGGTCGCCTCTTATGTTTTTTATTTTTATTTCAGGCATGTTTCGGTTATATCCATCCCTCCCCTTGCCATCCCCCCCGTACTTAAAATAACTACCCTTATCCCTTTCGGCGGGACCCGTCTGATTTGGGGCAGCGGGCTCATTCCCCATCTCTCTCGATCCCCATGCTTTGTATAACCGGTTCAGTTTATGTTATGGTGTGTATACGTGCGTCGCAACGGGCCCGCGCATTTCCTTAACATAAACAAAGAATAAACATTCAATAAATGGAGCGGTGACATGGCGTATCAGTAGCGTGTTTGCCACTTGTCAGAGGTTCACCATTAGAACCCGCGGTTCGTACAACAGCTACGCGCAGTCTTCTTCAGCGGACATTAAAGATCCCGTACCGTCATTCCCAAGGGTAGGCCGTTGTGTGTCGGAGTCAAGGCCCACATTTTAAACATTACCTGCAAATTACTCAATTGGTAATATACAACAACCATTGCCTGCCGTTGCAAAAACTTAGAAAGACCCTCTTTGAAAAGGTCATGAGACCCCATGAGACTTGCCTTGACAAAAAAGTGTAACCCTCAATAAAAATATACACATTATGATATATGAAATCAAGACACTGAAGATAATATTATATACATTGTAGAGGTGCCTGCATCATACATGTTTCAGTGTGAGTGCATATTATCTACCAAAAAACAAACTCAGGACTTACACTATGGGAACCTCATTTGCCAGCAAAAATATGATAATTGGTTTTTTACCCTTCTATCTGGCAACAAAACTGACACCTTTTTACAAGGAGTCATGTTTGCATAGACCGCAATACCTGCAGTCATAATACAAACAAAAGAACATAACTCTGATAATGTGTGGACCAATCGACTTCAAGGACAGTGCACATTATCAGAGTTATGTTCTTTTGTTTGTATTATGACTGCAGGTATTGCGGTCTATGCAAACATGACTCCTTGTAAAAAGGTGTCAGTTTTGTTGCCAGATAGAAGGGTAAAAAACCAATTATCAAACTCAGGACTGTTTCTATCTTCATCCGACACGTGAATTATTATTGTTCGTGCTCAAGCACCAAACTAATGCAATGCTCACTTGATTAATAAAATGCTTCAAAACTAAGGATAATATGTTTAATCAAAATAAAACAAGATTGATCACTGCGTGTTGAATATAAAAAAACTAAGCACTACAGTTTCATCATGTTCACTTCCCATTCATAAAGCTTTTCCAGTGGATTGCATCTCAACACAGCCGGTATACAACATATGCAGTGCTTGCAGCTTATATATTTACATTATTAAGAATGCTAATGTATTACCCCTATGTTAATTCACTGTGGATGACATTTTAACATGTATTTACGTTTTTGGACATGGACAAATGCATTAAGGTAAAAAAAGTGTCGTAGAAAAAAAGGTGTGGTTACGAGAGCGATTCTAAGAGATTACCAGTACAATGGGTTCTTCGGAGACATTCTCTAACTTGTATTTCCTTGGCAAATGCAGGACAATGTGGCCTTGAAAGTACGATACACTATAAACAATAACATCTAAATCCATTCTCTACCAGATCGCATATTTTATAAATGGAACATATTCAACAATGTAACAACTTTATAGCCCACAAAGTGTCAGATAAATTATCAAGTATAGCTTCACTATAACATCATATATTACGCTTGCTCCATGATACTGTTGCATACGATGGCATATGGTCACATTAGTTCGCACGCTAAATTTGACCACTTAAAAATAGAATTTAAACAAAAATAATTTTCTCTGAATACTGCACTTTCGTACACTATATCAACCTATAAGTCCACTTATCAAACTACCATGCCATCATCATCAGCTATTATAAATCCACTGCTGGATGAAGGCATCCCCAAGCCGTCACTATGCCTGATGATCCCACAATGCAATAATCCCATCGGCACCTGCTCAGGAGCTTATCTGATTGGCCAACCTCCACAGTTGGTGTCCTCTTGGATGTGTGCCCTCCTTTGGCCGTCACTCAGTTCTTATTCTAACCCACGGGGCTACCATCTCTTACAGCGACATGTCCTGCCCAGGACCACTCACTTTCTTTACAGTCAAAAGTATGTCTTTTATCCATTAGTCTCACATTACACATGTACAATACACATTGTTCACAATGATCATCGCAAACAGAACAAAGAAAATGCCGAGGCCAATGAACCATGTGAGCAAGGCGGGTTTGGAAACAAAAACGTATTTTCTGACATTGACCGCGTACATATTACCAATCAGATTCCAGAAAAGCAAATCGGAATTTAAAACACCATCGTGTCTAGGCTTTGTACGCAATGACAACTACGACACGTGGAATATTGTTTAAATCCAAGTCACTGCATCAATAGTTTTGCACCTGCTGAGAATGTATTTTTTTAAGTGCTTAGATTTCTTGTAAAGTTTCCAGAAAAGTGCACATCTCTCACCCAATAACCCCATAGGCCTTTCATTTGCTCACACCATGCAATGTCTCAGGCAACAGAGCACCACAGTAATGCGACATGTACAGTCTGTTAATCCGACCTAAAAGCAGAACCTGCTCTGGATGATGTGAGCAACGTGCCTACAGATTTTTCACAAGTGTGTATTTTTAGTTACTGCCTGCAAAAATACAATTGTAGCCATTCAACATTATGGGCAACATATTTTAAAACTCTATGTAAGTGGGCCAGGATAAAAAAAATACATTAATTAGGAGGTGGATGAGAACATGCTTGAGTGCTATTGAAAAAGCTTAATTTTGTAAGATACCCATGTGCCTAAAAAAGAAACCCATGTGCCTAAATAAGAATATGTTTCAATGGATATATATTACCTACTATGACAGGGATAGGAAACATGGACACTGATGAAGAAAATGTAGCAAAAGTTTAAAAACGTGAAAACGAGCATGTAAAAGTACATGCTTGGAACGACAATGACAGACGGAGAAAGGCATTAATAAGAGAACATCCACAAGTGAGAGACGTGATATCGACTGTATATAAAAGTAGGCATTTGGCAGGACACGTCATGGCTAGAAGGGGCATTGATCGAGACGAGCAATGGAGTGGTTATCCAAATGAGGGAAGACCTCCGAGTAAACATTCATTGCGGAGATGGAACGATGAAATCGGGTCGCGTGCAGGTGCCAGGTGGATAATTGTATCGCAAAAAAGACAGCATCAGCTCACCCCGAGACCCCTTAATCTGCCCCTCATAACCACCACCATTACTTTTCCCTCTTAATATTCTCATTACATGGCTTTCGCTCATTCTCCATTCATTCAATCCATTCATCATACTGCCATCAATTTCGCTTTCACCGAATTCACGCATCACAAATTTTCCCATTGCTTCCTCTCATCTATTTCACTTGCCTCATCTCAACCATTGCATTCTAATGTACTATTGTTAATTCTGTGTAAAGCACCTTGGACAAGGGGCTATATACATTATTTTAAGATAAGACTTCCTCCGGCAAGGGATTAATCACGGCTCATAATGCTGGGCTAAGTCTGCGATTCGCATGCGTGTCACTGAACATATTTGAACAAATACATTTATAAATTAAAGCATCTCAGTAATTTGAAGAAAAATGCATCCAAATAGCATCTAACCTATAAAAGTGAATGAAGTATACAAAAAATGTTTTTACATCAAATAACAATTGTACGATGGGCCCAATATACATATATGCCGAAAACAAATATTTGAGCATGACAAGTAGACATGTGCTTTTCCTATTTGGCCCTCCAGAATGTGTTCCCTGAACAGGTATGCATGGCTATTCGGACCTTGAGTGGCATTCTGTGAGTATCTGCACCCATTCTTGATCCGACACAGAAGCTGGGAAATTTGGCAGTCGCAGAAGTAAGATCGCACGTGATTCTAAATATCCTGGAACAGGCATTGTTAAATTAAATGCTTCTCAGAGATATGACGTTTTAGAAACAGCTGAAGAGATGTTTGTACAAAATATAAGTACTTTATTTAAACGCACAAAGATGTACAATATATCTAAGGCTTAACACGTAGGCTTTCGCGACCAATGTTATTCATAATCAACGTTTTTGGGTTTAGATCGCGTTTATTTATAAATGTGTCGTAACCCTCCACCACCCGACACGGCCAAACGTGACACATTTTTACTAATTGGCCGTGTCGGGTGGTGGAGGGTTACGATACATTTATAAATAAACGCGATCTAAACCCAAAAACGTTGATATGAATATCTGAGGCTGAATATAGAAACTAAGTAAAACATCTATAGCAGCTTCTATAAATTTTAGACTCACAATGTAAACTTACGGTCTTGCGTGATAAACATGACTGACACAATTGTATACATAGGAGTATAGAATCGTAAAACCCCAATGTTTAATTCAACCACAAAGGGTGATAGTGCCAACAGCGAACATCAGAGTAAATGTGTCATTAAGCCTGCCACCAAACGACTCAGCCTATTAGTGAACAAAACATGCCAATTCGTTACTCGTTCAGCACACGAGTAAGACGTTTTTCGCCGATAATCACGAGCCTCCATGATAGAGTTTTTAAAAAACCTCTATAATGGATAATAATTGGTTAAATTAACGAATAACTGAGCACAAAAAATCCAATATTGTTTTTACATTAAACAATGCTGTCTGATTATCACAAACAAATAATAAAACTGAGTAAAAAAACAAACAAGGCAATCAAGAGCTGAAAAGTAACTTACCAGATGTTGTGAGATTCAATGTATATACTGTAAAACTAATTTTGTCAACAAAATCATCCGCTGGTTGTCCAAGGCCTCCAAATCCACGATGGAAAATCTAAATAAATTCCTTCCTCACAAAATTGGGAAGCAACCATGGAAAAATGTTTTTTTTTGCTACTCGTGTAGCAATGCACCACACTCAAGGGAATACTTGATACAATTTGGTTTGTACACGGTCTGCCAAAAACCGGTTCACTCGTGTAACATCCATTGTGGCTACATTGAATGTAATGTGCTAATAATAGCGTTTCCCCGCCTCTACAAGCCTTATTTCCGGAAAGATGTGATGAATATAGCACCAGCAACTTACTTGCATAAGCACCTCCAACGAAAAAAAAGAATCAATGCTTCAAAACAACCTTTAGACGAAGTGGCCTTCTCAGTGGTAAATCTATTTACTATTTAAACTTCCGTCCCCAATGCACATACAATAAGCCAAACCTTACAACCAAAAAAAACAATGAAGCCGGAACTTGGTCATTGTTCGTTAACTGCACTTCCCCTTGCAGGAAAATAAATAGCGAGGCAATGCTTTTCTAAAAGCATTCAGGCAAGGAGACCCGTGCATTCCTAAAAGCGACTGCAGACGCACAATACTGTGACCAATCCTAATCGTCTCACACGTAAAGTCAAACCGTCCATACACCAGCTGCCCATGGATGCAGGGCTGTTTCCCCAATCCTCAAACCCAGTGGAACGAACCCACAACAGCTGTGCAAGAAAGCTATTGAAATGACCCAGCCATTGGCACACAATTCAAATAACTAACTTTTGATCGGGTGCCAACCAGCATTGCATTAGACAAACAATATTGAAATTGTTACTTGTTTGAATACATTTCCCAGCCGACTTTAATCTCGTTTCAATCTAATTGTCGATTCTGCATTGTAAGTGCTTCTGCAAAGCGGATTATAAAACAGGATGACGACTCCTGGGCTACAAGAATCGATGTTGGCTTGCTATATTGAAACGTGAGAAAAAAATCTGTTTGTCTATGTATCAATGACATAGGTATAAACTTATTTCTCTAAAGTCTGATAAGCAAACTTTCTTAACGCATAAATAAATTTGTAAAAATAAATTCTATGACATACTACAGAAGAAAAAAAAGTTATAACCAACATTGTATACGGGTAATGCAACACACGCTCCATGTGTTCGCTTGTCCGCGCATGCTTTAACCTAAACAAAGCCATGCGTGGGCTTTAATTATATGTCAGCCAACACAAAGCACTAAGCAAATTGTGCCAATAGCAATGCCACATTTAGAGTCTTCGCGATTGACTTATCAGCAGCAACAACACGACACGCATGTGTTGGTGTAAAGTTGGCCCATGAACATGACCACTCGTGTATATTGTCCATGTAACAGTAAGATCAATGAGAACACATCTAATAAAGGGCCCTCCGAGCCTGGATTAACAGCTTAGAAAATCCTCTAACGAGAGCCGTGGCCATAGCAACTGTGGAGCACAATACCTGCCTCTGTTGTGATGGCAGTCGGAATTTTTGGGGTGTTTATTATCGGAGTATGATGGCAGTAAAATTAAATAAAAGCCCGTCATTTTTTTTTCATCGAGCTCAAATTAATTTGAGAGAGAGGGAAAAAAGATTAGTTTTTTAAAAAAAAACACCAACTTAATGTTGAGCTTTAAAGAAGCGTTTCAGTCCTGTGAGACTGTATACTTTATTAGACACAGCTCACCGAATAAATATATAAAAACTTAATTCTAGATTTGAAGCTTTCGTGACTGCAATGATTCATACTCTTAGTTCTTTCGGTAAAGTCACGTAGGTAAAAAAAATTAATATTATTATTATATTATTTTTTTGAAATTTTAATTTCTTTTTTTTGACCTACGTGACTTTACCGAAAGAACTAAGAGTATATAAAAACTTGCCTTACACGTTTTTCTTTGCTACAACAGGGCGTGGACAATTTGCGTGAAAAGAAACATTTTTGGATTGTACGTCAACGGTCTTACATCATCATCATCATCCCCATGTCCTTATTCGGTGCACGCAGAGTGGCGTTTGAGCGATGATTAAAAGTGAAGAGTGCTCTGTGGTGTGGCGTGTGCGGGGAGGGTTTTTTGTGTGTGTGTGTGGTGTGTGGAGAAGCCTCTTGAGTTGCGCCTGTTCCGGACGGGGCCGCACACGCCACGCGAATTTCTCTTCAAGTGGGGACCGCTTCAAGTGCGGGCAACGTTCGAGCACTCCACCATACAAAGACAAAGATCCCCATATAGCCTTAACAGACTGTAGGGGCAAGTGCTGTTAGTGAGCACCTAACTGCACACACACACACAGTGCACTCACGAAGAGCTGGGTGACCCCCATAGGTGGAGTTTGACTTCTATATTTGGGGGGGGGCAGGGGTTCGCTTTGTAAATCACATTAGGAATCGCGGGTGCATGTAATGAATGTTTTAATTTTAATTGTAAACTACTTAAAATAAATTAATCAAGGTGTTCGATTTGGGGGGATGGGGTTGCCCCCCCCCCCACACTTACGCACTCCCACTGTGAATTATTCCAAATGCTCTATTAATGGATGACAGGAATGTGGGACCAAAGTTCAAGTCACATTGGCAAGGGACAATAAACAAGAAAATATAGATTGAATTCCTGAGGAAATCAAAAGGGAATAGGTTTCAGTTGTGCTTGTGACTTTTGTACTCACGTGCACATATTAACCGAAGCTTTATAATTTCGAGGTCAATATTGTACTTTTAACTACTATACACTGGTTAAATGTTATATTTCATATTTTTCTGCATATTCCTGTGCTGCCATATTATTTATCAACCCTGAGTCAAACTACTGTATCAAAATCTGCAACATTCCAAGTCCAGGTGTAATTAATCAATGACCAATACTGTGCAAGAAAACAGAAGCCAGCATCACGCAATGAGAAGTATCCATTCAGATCTCTTGCAGAGCAACTCTTCGAATTATAGAATGAACCACAGAAGTAGATATCATATTTTTAGGTTTTTTTCGGTAAAGTCACGAAGGTAAAAAATTTAAATTAATAAAAGTAAAATAAAAATAAAATCACAACGTTTCGGAGGCAACACAAGCTTCCGTCTTCAGGTGGAACCGTCACAGCACGATAGCTGTATCAAGTGATTTTTATTTTATTTTTATTTTACTTTTATTCATTTAATTTTTTACCTACGTGACTTTACCGAAAAAACCTAAGAATATGAATCCTTGCAGTCACGAAGCTTCAAATCTAGAAAAGATCTCACAATTACTACTTCTGAGATCACATCAAGCAAGTAACCTCCGGGATGCAGAGTAGGCAGCAGGACATTCCTATTTGCTCTGTATGAGAGTAGTGTTCGTCACACGACAGTAAAACTGATATTTAAACTAAACTATTTTTTTATTTACGAGGTAAGGCTCACTAAGCTATACAGCTCTTTTTTTCAGAAGCGATCTAGCCACAAAAGATAGCTCAACGAAGTGGCTTATCATGTGGACATTTATAGCAGCTAAATACTCTAAACACATGTTTCTAAATGTGGAGGGAAAAACCGGAGAACCTGAAGAAAAATCCACGCGACCACAGGGAGAACATGTAATCTCCATATATAGTATACAGGCTACCTGGTCCAGATCGAACACACGATCTCCTGTATACCAGGTGAAGTAGTTAACATCTCGCCACCTCGGCGCCCCATTTCATCATTTAAATGATCAGATTTTGAATTTTGCCAATTTAAATGCAGGACTCGACTGTGAGCGAGCCAGGTTCGCTACACTTGAGAGCCAGGTTTAATCACAGGCAACTGCCTGGATCCCAACCCAGGTTTTCAGCGGTGCCAGCTCTGCACTGACCACTGTGCCATCGGGCCATCTCTTAACGAGGGATTTTATAGGTTTAGGAAAGATTCTCATCAGTGAAATGAAAAAAATCTTTGAGAATTGCACGATACAGCACTAAATAGTGCACACATGTAGTCCTTGTTGTTTTCAGTTGTACTTTGCCTACAGCATCATGGCACGGCTCTGCAATTCGTAATTGCCTTAACACCTGCACTGCCCCCAGCTATTCGGAATACACAGCCACCACTTACACATTTTTATCGATGTAGCACGAAATATAAGACTAACATAATTAGAATGTTGGATTTGTGTCCTCATGTACCTTACAAAAATGTACCCTAGTTCCCATACTAATTTCTTCACGAGCAATAATTCATTACAGGGGCTCATAACACCAAAATATAAACAAATACATTAATTCTTGACTTAATTATAGTGTGTAGCATGCGTTTTAAAAACAGGGCAAAGACATGTACCACAATTTAATTGAATATTAAGTACATTATTGAAATAGTTTCATAACATGATACATTACACGTAATACAAATTGCTATGTACCTTGCAGTGATGGTCAAAGTATGAAAATATTCCCAGAATTTAGGAAAATATTTGATGTCAGTAGGCTTCTTGAAATTAATGCCAGGGAGTTGTTTTTTTATCCTTCAGACTATTTATCATTAAATGCTTGTCAGATAGCATTTTTGATTATTCCTTAACCATTTACTTAGTGCCAAGTAAACTTTACTTAATGAATATCCAGAGTGCTGCACTGGGAATGCATGGAATGTTAATCCATGCGAACTGAGGAAATGACTAAACCATACACATGATTTGTGACTTGTAAAACGTTACACAAATAATACTGTAATAAAGTGAAATATTCCAATCTGGTGAATGAAAACATTTCATAGCTTTAAAATAACCTTTTTTAATATTAAAATACTTTAGAACAAAATAGCATTTTCCAGAACATGAACGATATTTCTGCAAAAATAAATTGTTGTGCAATTATATAAAAAGGGATATATTTTTTTAACAATGCTTATTTAAAATTTCACACTACATTGCATACAAATTTGTTTTAAGTTAAATGTAAAGGCAATACATTACTGTACTTTTAAACATGCAAACAACCAATCAATGTAATGAATTCATTGATACATGCAAGCAATGAGGTGTTTCCAGTCAGTGGGTTCACTGTAGCCTAATTGCACGATGTGAGTTATTCCACAATTCTGCACCCAATTTCATAAAAGCCAAGTAACAATGGCAACTTCATCATGGAAACATTTTTCAAATGTTAAGATGATACATTATGTATTTGAAACAATGTACCCTCGGGCACACGGGAAAGGAAAAGGCATTTTGTTTCTCTTGGAAAATAAATAAGAGTCTTAATCGAACATGTATTATTCAGACTTGCTTATGTGGGGACATATGTTTAAACAGTTGAGTCCACACATGCAGCTTCTTCCAACAGGTAGGAGCAGAAATATTTAGACAATAACCAAGAGGACAGTGTGTTATATCTCACCTTGTCCAGCTTATATGTAACAAAAACATAATATAAAGTAAGCACACAATATCTGGTAACATGGAACACGGTACCGCTTGTAAATGCATAGTGTCTGGCCTAAAATGGCACAGGACAGTTCGTTGTGTACAAAATATGCAAGGACATGAGATCAGCGTGGCAAATATTAAATGCAGAAGCACTTAAAATAGGGGCAGATGCATGCCTGTTTGTCATTACGAACTCTTCTATGCCTCTGCTGCCATGGCCACGTCTACCCTTGTCGACCACTGTTTTTTCTTGCTCGGGGCTGTTTTATGGATGATCATTCATTATGGAAAACCCGTGATGCACAGCTGCTGTATTTTCCCCATCATGGAAACTGTGTTGAATATGTAAGCAGCGGTCTTGAGAACAAGGACAATTGCCCATCTCAAACCAATCTGTGTGTCATCTGACTGAAATGTAGCTGTATGGTGGTGACCTTTTTTTTGGACTCTCCCTCTCACGTCACACAACTTGAGCTCACATCTCATATTTTCCATCAAATGTGACAATGAGAAGGCATTCTAATATTTTTTTTCCAGGCAGCATTTGACAAATACATGGTTTTTTATTTTAAAAAATTAGATTTCATCACAAAATGACATACACTACAGGGCCAACCACAACACTACCATTATTAAACTTTGAATTAAAAAGTTTAGGAGAACGTTAAAGTATACGAGCAAGTGAATGAAGAAAAGTAGACATTACATTATTCAAACCCAAACCTACTCAAACTTTTTCTTCTTGCTCAGCAGTTGATGCTCTCATTTCACCGACTCAAGTGGAAGGCCCTCCACTGGGTAAAAACATCTACTTGAGAAAGATTCGAATTTTCAGGTTACCGAAATGAATATACAACACATTATAGCTACTTGGATAAATATTTCGTTGTTGGCTTTACATAGTGATTTTAATAAGTACAATAAGAGTATATATGATAATGTGGGCTTCATGCTGGTTGGTCACAGTGCACCAATAAACAAACGGATTCGGTATTAAAGCAATGTGGTCGGAGCAAGCATGGCTGCTGGAATGCAAGAGATAAGTAGGACAATGTGTGTTTTGTTGGAAGCATCTGAACAGTTCTGCAGACAAAAAATGCACATGAAAGTCACATGGCATGCGATGCAAGCCACAACATTTTCATTGTGTGTTTTGTTAAGTAGGAATGACTGTAACAACAAACTCCCAAAACCAATCTTATTGGGATAATCGTACAGTACTGATATACAACATTGTGCATAACACTCAAGCATGGGAAATTAAAAGTTGAAATGTGTTCATTGCATCAGAATGCAAATGCACTGTATTCTTATCCAGAAATGAAATAAGCATTTTCCCTGGGCAGATACCATTGATTCAATACATCGCATTAAGTCGACAATGAAGTTTATGTATGGAGAACTCCTTTCTCACTGTACATATCCAGCCATGCTAATGGGAGGTATGAGAAAGGACAACAGGTAGCTCTAAAGAAATGAGTTTTCAATCTAGACTTAAAAAGTGCACAGCTCTAGTAGAGCATTCCAGACGGCCGCAGAAGCACATCTGAAAGCGCGCGATGCAGTGACCGTCTTTGTTCGATGGCTAGCCAAAAGCTGTTGTACTATGAAGCTCGTGACCCGAGTTCATTTCCCAGCCATCGCTAATATCAGTAGATCGGCCCTGGTCACCCCTTCCCCCTTCAGTATCCCGCACAGGCCTGCTTGGCAAAAATGATCAAACAATCCCCATGGACTAGACGCCATGGGGAGGGGCCTTCATACAGAGCTCTAAATTCTTTCACAGTTTTTCAAATGGCTGGACGTTATTATTTAATAAAATAATACTTGGGTAATTGTGCACACTTGTCACAAATAAAATGTCACTAGTTTTAAAGCCATTCAAACTTTGTATAAATCCACAGTAAAGTAAATAATGTACTTTTATTTTTTATTTTCTTCACGTCCCTCCACATCTATCAGCTAAAAGTACTAACACAGATACTGAAACAGATCCTGCAGTTTATTTTCTCAAACAAACTCATGCCCTGTGAGCAGAAAATCAATGGTCATAAACTTGAAAAAAATTACAAGAAATCCAGCCTTGAAATCCACTTTAACAGGGAAGCTTTCACCTCCAATATCATCCATAATACAGGTATTTTGGGTTGGATCGCGTAAATATATAAATGTGTCATGAAACCCGCCACCACCCGATTGTAAATGTTGTAGCTTTGCTCTCCAACACACCGGTGTGCTGTATTAGTAATGAATTGGCATGTTCTGTTTATGTGACAAACCTTACTAATTGGCTGTGTCAGGTGTTGGCGGATTTAACGACACATTTATATATTTACGCTATCTAACCCAAAAGACCTATATTATGCTTGAAATCCACGACCAGATACGGAAGGCTTACATCAAGCTTATAAGTCAGATATGGCAACATCCAAATCAGACTTCTACTCTGCCTTGACTGCAGTTGGTGCTGGAAAACCTACATTCTATTTCAGGACAATTAACTCCCTCAGGCGACCTCAAGACTTCAGCTTCCTCCACTGCTATAACAATTGCCAAGTGTGGAGAATGCTACATGTTCTCTGGAAATGTCTAGACAATCAGGCAATGCCATTCTGGTGTACTCCGATTACCTATCTGCTCATCTCCCCGCAATCTGCCCTTGACATCCGTCAGCCCACCACCAGAAACATTTTCACGAAAATCATCTTTATCAATCCTTTGCTCACCAAGCTCATCCCTCACTACCTACCACCCTGGCACCCAAAATTGCCAGTTTAGTTTAGTTTAATGACTCCATCCCATCCGGTACCCTTACTTGAATTCTAAAAGACTGCTTCTGTTATTCCCATCCTAAAAATGTAAAAAAGAAATATCCCTATACCCATGAAAAGTGTCCAAACCATCTAAAACTTCTCATTGTAAAGTCCTGGGAGGAGTTATGTTTTCCCACCTCTCCAATTCTAAAAGACTCCAATCCTAAAAAAAAATAACAATGTACCCCAATATCCCGGCAAATTGTCTAAATCATCTCAAACTTCCCATTGTCTTGTAAAGTCCTAGAAAATCTTGTGTTTTCCCACCTACTTCCATGGTCTCCCAAGACCCAGTAGAGTATGGGTGTTGCCATGGACATTATACTGGCCACTCTACTAAAACGGTTCTGCTCTTGGTGGTAAATGACCTTCCTCTCTCTTAAGACTTTGTACCTCTCCCAATTACTTCTCCGAAATGTTCTGTTCCCTTTAACGTCATAGGCCACTGAAATCCTTGAGGGCTTCCCTCGAGACTTGATATCAACCATCTATAGTAATGACACCCAGCTCGATGTTGCCATTTACTCTATGAACCCAACCTAAACCTTCTGTCTTGACATGGTCTCATCCTCGATTGTTCTTACTTTCTCAAGTAAAACGTTGTCAAAACCGAAGTATTCATCATCAACCAAAACTCAACACCAAGTAAAGCTGGGCAGGGAACATTTTCTCAGGGACAAATAGAATTTTCAAATATCTTCGGTGTGCCACACATTTACGCACCATATAATAACACGAACATATATGCACACATAAACCGAGTATAAACAGATGCTTGCAGTGACTAAGTGACTGAGTGTGGCTAATAATATAATAGAAGCACAGTATAGCTAGATAGAAAATTTTCCCAATTAGTGCAGCTAAGGTATCTGCAGTGATGGACACGTTTCATTTGGTGCTGCCTCATGTGGCCCTGGCCATATGAAATGAAGTCACAGACATAAAATGTTTTTTTGGGTTAGCTCACGTAAATACATGTGTTGTTAACCACCACCACCTGATGCAGCCAAGTAGGAAAGTTTCTCACATTAACAAAACGTGCTGATTCGTTACTACTTCAGCACACCGGTGTGTTAGAAAGTAAACCCACAACATTTACAATTTGAGTACGACGTTTCGTTGGTGATTACAACCAGCTTCATCAGGCAATTTGTCAGAATTGTGAAGGAGTTTTCCTGTTTACGGTCTTAAATTCAATAAAGGTGATGTCATCACTGTGACTATCAGGTGCGAAGATCAGAGCGAGGTTAATTTACTACAATGAGCCAAGAATGTCTGTGTCCCGCGCATGACGTCACTCCACGTCGGCCAGCCCCCCTCATTAATAATCATGAACAGGTGACGTCTTCCAAATGGATCCCCCCCCTCATTAATAATCATGAGCGGGTGACGTCACTGCACATGTAGCACCCCCCCCCCCATTAATAATAATTAGCGGTGACGTCACTCCACATGGGGGGGCGAGGCGCCTCCTCCCCTCCTCAGCGTCAACTTACAACCCTCACTACAAAGGCAGAACCCTCACGTCACGCGATCTCCGTAACGCTGTTGAGACATCAAAGTAAAAAGGACGTCATGATGAACAAGGGATTATAACCTTTAAATGAATAAGTCTGTGTCACCGCGGCCTTACAAATTGCACACGAATTGATGCAATGAATATCACGTCGCGGTCTGCTTTTGCTTGCAAGTTTCAGATTTACTGAAATACACCCGTCCTTGGACGGGCAAAAGACTAGTGTAATCATATGAATTAGTCACAGACACCATCTGACCCAGGAGCCATAGGTTCCTCACCCCGAGACAACAGTTTGATCATTACGCTCCGAAATTCTTGAAATTGCACTGGAAAAAATGTTGCTAAACTTTGGGATTGTCATTAATTCCGAGCTCTCATTATCTTCTCACGTCTCCATCTGCACAGTGTCTCCCTCATTACCACTGAAACCCACATCCATGCATTCACCACATCCATGCATTCACCACATCATGCCGCCAATTACCACATGTGACCAATGGTGGAGCCAGGATTTTCAGGTGGGGGGGGCAACCCCTCGAGCAATGAAAAATGATAGGAGTTGTTAGTAAGTAAGGACTTGTCCTTGCTTTTTATTCGACGCGTGTGCGGCGATGGCGCAGCCATCGATCGAGGGTCGAATTCGAACCGCGTTGTGTGATCGGCATCGCGCTCGCTGAAGGTGTTTGCCTTCAGGGAAGTCGTGCACTGTATACGCAATTGCGCACAATTTTTCGAGTCACTTATAACCGCTTTGCCGTTACTTATTGCCAATTATGGACTCTGACTATTATCCTATCATCTCATAAATTCCCTGGCACGTAATAATATGCTACACAGTGGCAGTGGGGGTCGCAAAATACCGATTTATAACTAATAAACCCAAATGATCCGATCAAAATTAGGGATTTCGATCGGATCATTGGGGGGGCACTGTCCCCCCCCCCCCACTAGCTCCGCCAGTGCATGAAACTACATAGAAGTTCAAAATGCATACATCCATCCCAACTCGATTATTGCAATTATCTTCCCTAAAGCCTCCCAAATTCTTGATTTCCAAACTCCAATGTATACAAAATGCTGCTGCTAGACTTCTCACTTGCACCTATCAGCGTTGATTTTCTTCCATTTAATTTATTGAAAGTGTAAATGTTATTAAATAAATAACACTATAAAAACAACTCAGTACCGTATGTATGTAGTGTTGTGCTGCACTGTAGTCACTGTTAAGGTGTTTGTAGATGTTCCCAAAGAATAAAAAAATCACACAATGAATAAATAAAATGGAGCGAAATAAAGCAAAAGTGACAAAAAAACGGACTGAGAAAAAGCACAGACGAAGAAAAACAACAAAACAGAGAGAGCTATTTAGGGATAAAGGACCTACACACTGCTACAAAATACATCTTGCCACTGGCACCCCAATGGCGAGATGTTATCTGCCTCGCCCATATACAAGAGTTCACGGGTTCAATCCCAACCCCGACGCCTGTATTTTTGGAGTTTACATGTTCTCCCTGTGGTCAGGTGTCTTCTGAAAAGAGCTATATAGCTCAGTGGGCCTTACCTGGTAAAATAAAAAACATTGTTTGAGATTTTGTTTTGTTTTTACGTGGCCACCAACCGTGCATGTGCATGCACTGCAACCACGTGCTCTAGGTGGCGATGGTGGCTGTACTTTTGTTTAACAAGGTTTTAAACATTTAACGAAATCGTAAACGTTTCAGAATTGGCTAAGGTTTAAACTATAAACTATTAATACCCCTACAACGTATAAACACAACATCGCCTAAAGACTACAATCCCTCCGCCAGCTCTCATTTCAATCCAGAATGAACAATATTACACTCGCCGTCTTCCAATAGCCTCATTACACTCACCCTTGGCTATCTCTGAATTGATGAACTCTATTATTTGTGTCCTGCCCTTTTATCTAACTCTACCTCCATTCAAGCGCTCTCTGCTCCAGCAAACAAGGCTTGTTGTCAAAGCCCCCAGTCAACCTTCACTCAGTGGAAAGTCACTTTCTCCTTATCCATTCAATCTTTTACTTGAAATGACAAATTATGAAATTGTTCAATACAAGACCAGATTGAAGACTCCAACGTCTGTTACCCCAAATGAGCATTTCAGTACTGTGACATTTGTGAACAATGTGAATCTGGATTCATTCAGTTCAGTAAGCTATAGTGTGTGCCTGACTGTCTTGATGTATTATTTTGGAAGGTGGAAGTGATCGGATGTAAGGCGCTTAAGCTGAGTCAACGAGAGCTAAGCCTGCGCTAATTTGTTTTCACAATCTAAGTCAGGCATAGAATGGTACTGTAATGTTTTTGCCGTCTGGAAAGTTTAGTAATATTCAAAAGTCAGTTGTATTTATTAACTTCACTAAGAGGTCATGCATCTTAATGTCCTCAGTTGTAAGGGTGCTAAATTATTTTAAAAGAAGGCGATTAAAGTACAATTTGGATTTATGTTGCCTCGGTGCAACAGCATCTCAAAACGCTGTACCAGTGAGACGTCCTGGGGAAAGGAGCATCTTCATTTATTTAATGGGCCAAAACAGACAGGCACAGGGCACGAGTAAAATATTGAACCTGAACTTGAACAGATGCAGGGGATCGACAGCATGGATGGCGACGGTGGGAGGCAATGGTTAGTTCCTGACTGGGCAGAAAA
>NW_024705004.1:0-21505 GCF_018977255.1 Callorhinchus milii
ATATCCACATAAATAAGGTCGCTTCTGAAAAAAAAAAAGATTTATATAGCTCAGTGGGCCTCTCCTAGTAAAATACATTTTTGTTATATCAGCTAAACATTAGCCTCCGAAACAACACTGGGGGCGGGGGGGGGGTTGCAGAACACTGCGCCAACGTGACAACCGTGAAAGTTTGCGTGGTGACCGAGAGCCGCTCCCGTGGACAGGATTAGCGGTTTACCTCCCACAGGACAGCGGTGCCCCGATGTGCACGGCCCTGCTGCGTAATAATCTTTGGTTCTGCCCTGTTGAGCTTCTTGGGGCTCTCCTTATGATCCACGTGCCAGCCCAGGTCACGCCCGTCGGTTGTCCATTAACACCCTGAGGAGGTCACCCTGAATGTGTTTGTTTTAATATCGACTCGGAGCGTTTGGTATTTTTAGTTAAAAAGGTACTTGATATTTTTTCTGACACGTAGAGATAACGGTGGAGGGGAAGGGGGTGTGGGAGCAGTGGCGAGCGCAGTGGTGAGCGCAGCTTGCGTTGAGAAGCCGGCGACCTGAGTTTAAATCCTCGTCTTTACCGACGAGCGATATCTCAACTGATCCTGGGTAATCCCTCCCCCCCCACCCTTTACCAATACAAACTGACTAGCGTGGTGAAGTATGGTCAAACAATCCCAAAGAATGACGTCACATAAGAGGGATACCTTCATCCAGCAGTGGAATGGCATTGGCTGAAAAACAATTTATATATAATTTTGTTTATTTTCAAGCTTATTATAATAATGTTTTCTTTTCTCACGTGACATTGAGTCCACATGTAATGTTCTTGCAAACAAAAGTTTAAACCGTGTCACCATTCCCGCTGTGCATGTGGTGTGTGTGGAGAGTGGTGGCACAGTGGTTAGCACACTTCGCCATGAACCGGTGCAACGTAGATTAGAATCCCGGCCGATGTAGATTAGAATCCCGGCCGTGGGAGAATATCTCAACCAGCTCTGGGCCACCTCTAGGTCGACTCGACTTAAAGGAGTACCTGTAATCATCGTGTATTATGTATGCCGTGCAACCCATGCAGTACATCGAGGTGCCAGAACAAATGGGTATTTGAGATAATAACATGTATGTATGTACGTATAAATCTTGACTTAAAGCTTTCGTGACCGCAGGAATTCATATTCTTTGGGTCTTTCGGTAAAGTCACGTAGGCAGGTTGCTATTTTCTTTCAACCTATCTGTGTGGCTTTGCCGAAAGACCCGAAGAATATGTATGTACGTATGTTGAACTTCTTTCGCAGTGGACGTAGCCAAACACGCTTTTCGGAAGAGGCAAAAGCGGCCAGGTGTAATCGTAGCAGCAGTACTGACCAACCACCCTCTCATGCACCAGGCTGGCTGCAATAGGTGCTCGCTACTAGTACTTGCCCAATGATCTGTATGGCTATAACAGTTGATCTTTTTCCGTGTGTGTACGTGTGCATTTCAGAATGACCAACAGCACTTCGCCAAGCAGGTCCTCTTGCAGCAGCTCCATTCTGCCAGCAATGAGATTTCCTTCCGTAATCTGACCAACATGGACATGCCGCTTAACGTGACGTATTACCACCTGGCCGGCTTCCTGCTGAACAAAAAAAGTGAGCGGAGCGCGCGAGCGACCAGTGGCGGAGTGGTTTGTCCTCTCGCTGTGTAGCGGTTTTACAGGAGCAGCGCGATACCGCGCACCATGCACAAGCTCAACATGCTGGGGGGAAAAACAAATATGAATACGTTTCGTTGCTTAAAACTGCTTATCAGTTTTTTTTGTATTGAGCCATCGTCAGCCACCCAATCGGCTGTGAAATGATAGCAGATGTCACTCATTCAGTTCTTCAGTGTGCTGCTGCCAATATACATAGTCTCCTGAATTATATTGTAGACAGTCTTCTACTCGTATTCTTGGTTCTTACGGTAAAGTCACGTAGAAGGGAAATAATAAATTAATAAATACAATTCTCGCGACGTTTCGATTGTGTGGTTTTCACACCTGATGACGATTGCTTGTGTTGCAATCGAAACGTCGTGAGAATTGTATTGTCTTATTCTAATTATTTTATAATTTCCCTTCTATGAGACTTTACCGAAAGTACCAATAATATGAATCCCTGCAGTCACGAAAGCTTTAAATCGAAAAGTCTTCTACTCGTATTGACTGCTAAGAAAGGTAAGCGGGCTTGATCAAGGAGACATTTCTGGAACGGATGATGGACGGTGTCACGTGTTAATCTAACTTAAGTTTCATAACATCGAATCTACAATGATGGATTAGTTTGCACAATTATTGGTGATTGGGCTGAGACCATCAATATTGATGCACTTGAGAACCAGTATTATTAACGGGTGGCTGACACTCAAACTTGAACCTAGGATCTGAGTATTGTCAGACCAAGTGTTATGACCCCTGAACTGCCGAACCACCTCCATGAATTACGTGAAAAAGAGCTTCATAGCTCATCGGATTTCTACAAGATAAATAAATATTGACAATCTATCAACGGTATCAAACTTAACTGGTTGAGATTCAGTTCTTCAAAATGAACTGGAATGTGCTCATCCTATGAATATCTCCGATGCTAAGCAGTGTTGAGCCCGGATCGAACTTGGATTTATTACCCACCATGCATAGCCGGTGTTAGAAGTTTTAGAGCTACATAGTAGGCAGTGCAACAATAAACATTGTACTATACTTCTATGCTCCCCACCATCACCAACCTGCATTGACCAGTATGGTGAAAATGCAAAGATAACCACCACAACCCATTGGGGAGGCATTCATCCAGTAGTGGATTTCCACATGTACACGTGACATGCAATGTAAACATGCAACATAATTGAAACACATCTCACCTCTGTGTATGTTGTTTTTTTATGTGTTCAGATAATGGACAATTGTCACCCTATCAATTATTTAAGTCGGGACAGGGGCACATGTAAACCGTATTCATCATAAAGTCACCATATGCGAGCATGTTTTGTCACACTGCATTTGGCAGTGGTGAACAAGCACAAATAAAATAGCAAAAATCTCAACGCATTCATAAAAAGATTTCCCTCCAGAGAAAAACAGATAAACACTATGCTCCAGGTTATAAGACACTCCAGAGAATAAAATGCATCCCAAACTTGTGCCTGAGCTCAAGCAAAGTATACACACATCTGGTCTCGCATACACCGACCACATTATACAATGCACCCAACCTTTGCTTTAGAATACAGGAGCAAACAGTACATAGCATAATGCATGACATGTATTGCTACAGAGGGATACTGCATCTAAGCCGGACCCAAAGAGTGACCAACGCAGAAGTAAGACAAAGGTTGTAAATAGAAGAAGACAACCTGATGATGCAGGGAGTGATGGGAAGGAATCTGGCACTATTTGGACACGTATGTAGAATGGACAACAACAGGAAAATTAAAAGTGTGTTGTTCGGGAAAAATGTAAGGAACCATAAAGAGAGGAATACTGAACAGAGAATGGCTTGATGACGACATAAGAGATTGGTGCCTGGAAGATGTGGCCCTACTTGAGCATATTGGCACAAGACAGAGGAAAGTGGAAACAAAATGACGAAATGTGCAGTGGACACCTATAGACTATCTGCCCATGGATCTTGATGACAATGCCTAAAATACTCGTTATGAGACCTGTCTTATCAATCCAAGAATATAAATTATAGCACTTCTTGGCCAATGGTCTTTCTCTGCTCTACAGAAGGACTATTGCCCGACATTTTCTCCCTTTATATATTGTGCTGAGTTTTTTTGCCCACCCTTTTTCAAGTAAATATTTGCCAGGTAGCTCAGCGGCAGAGCGAAAAGATCGCAATTTGGGGTGGCCGCAAGTTCAAATCCCGGTTGGTGATTGACTCAGCCATCATCCCTCTGAGGGGTCAATACAATTACTACCACTTTGTGGGGAGATCAACAGCGGTCATCCAATGGATAACCTTGCCTCCTCCATTGGACTCGTGAATTCCACCACTGACTCAGTGGTGGTGAAGAGGAGATAATCAGGAAAATACAGTAATGTACTTTTTATTTACGAATTATTATAACCGCCTAAAGCAGTGGTTCTTAACTTTTACTGCAGCCTTGCACCCCTTCTGTTCACAATCGTAAAACACGCGCATAATGTTACTACGTACATAGATTCGATAAAACAAAGTAGCGTTTAATTTGTGTGTTGATGATTTACCTTCTAAAAACATCTGGCATGGCGAGATGCCCCAAAAAGGGCATCTCACACCCCCAGGGAGTGCATGCACCCCAGGTTAAGAACCACTGGCCGGGGATGGCAAGCGTCTGGTTTTTCGCCCAACACATTCCTGCGGAGGAGCTGGTAGGAACGTTGGGTTGCTCGGTCAATGGCCAGGGTCAATGGCGGCGTGGTGTATTCCGCAAATATGGCCGACTGTGAAGGCGGGCACAAGCCGGCATGAGTAGGTTAAACGCTGAGTTTTATAAGGGCACCACGGAGTGACCAGCCCCTCCCTACCCAGCCCCACCCTCCCACCCCCACCCAGCCCACCCTCCCCACCCAGCCCCTCCCCACCCAGCCCCTCCCACCCTCCCCTCTCCACCCAGCCCCACCCTCACATTTCTGGATGCACGACGGACGGACGGACGGGCGGACACAATAATCCCTGTGGGCTGGTGTAACCAGGAGGTTCCTACCAGTAAAATTGCCTCCTCCTATTCTCAAGGCTCAGCTGCAAACCGTGAACACTTTTTTTGGGGCGACGTGAGCGAGCCCAACCTTTCCGGCGATGGCGAAATTGCACCAGGCATGGCCAATCTATTTAATATGAATTGCATGAAAAATTACTACTTATTAAATTATCCATGCTGGGCACATCTGATGTAGCCAGAATAGGTGGCGTGGTGGGAGGGAAGAGGGGCTAGGGGGGGAGAAATTATTTTATCTATCACAGCTGAATTTAATTTGTTCTTAGCATCTATAAGGGAATAACTTTGTGTTGTCATTTACGCATTTATTGTTATTTTTGTTCAAATAAAATCTCCACGCATTCGAGCATTGTAAAATGTTTAAAACATATAATGAAGCGAGAAAATAAAAAGCAGCTACTCCTAACATTGCAATTACATAATTATGGATTAATAAGGCTTTACAAGACAACCACCATAGCGATGTTTGACTGTTAATAATTGGTCCTGTTGATAAAATTACAGATAATTTTCCATTGGATATTACTTTTTGAAAATCAAGCATAATTAAAGTGATGTACAGACACTACATAATACAGTTCAATCCTGAACTAGTTTATCAATGAAACACATTCATATATATTTCTATCGATTGGAAGAATTATGAGAAATTTGTATTTTGATTAAGCACCCTACAATACATTGCTCAATATTTCAGTATTTATTTTGCAAAAATACAGAATAAGGAATGATTCATTACAAACCACGAAACACACACACAAACATACACGGATTCAATGAAACCCATTTAATATGAGTTCACCTATTACATCAAAGTCATTTTCATGTTATAATTACTAAACAATGCAAGCGTCTACACTGCTTCATTGGTTTTGTAATAAATCACACTTAAATACAGCTGCAGCAGGATTCAATATTGTATCACACGTTCATATTTCCATGGATGATGAGCAAAATAAGTCACAAAGCAAAATTAGCTTCCACTTACTTGAGCATGGGACATTGCTCATCTCCAATTTACAGTGGTGGAAATTCCACATTCCTATGCGGGGTTGAGATTTTCTTCAGGACAATCACTCTTGACGTCCCCACAAAGTTTAAGAGCTGAGGAAAGCCCTAACTGGAATTGAAACATACAACCTTCTGATTCACGAGCCACACTTTCTGCCACTCACTGCCGTCCACGCTACCAGGTAAAGGTGCAGCCATGAAACAACTTTCTCATACCACATCTGGCAGAATGGGTCTCCACTAGGGTAAGCTCAAAAGAGCCCTCTCTAGAGCATATTTGTCCTACTCTTTCACACTGGCCAGGCATCTTGGAAGATGTAGGAGTTGCCACATTTTATTGCTGGGTGGGCAGAGGCAGGAGGATTCAAGAAGCTTGCCTATTTTTTCAACTGGCACATCAGGAGATCGAACTAGTGGCCTCCTCTGGGTTATACATCCATTGTGCTAACCGTTCGACCATGGCAATATCCATAGCCAGATTATAGATAGTAAAACCATCTTTATTTATGACTATGTAAAACTCAATTGAGAAACGTGCATCTCACATAGTGCATGTTTGTATATATTTTTTATATTCGGCAGTATTATACGTTTGAAGTCTAACATAAACTGGCAATGTAAAAAAATAATGACTTTGGATAAAGTGAGCGGTATGCGTTGAATAATAAATATTGCATTGCCGCTTGTGGTGTTGAAGGGCAAGAGACGTTTCTTGTGCGAGTCGAAAGCACGCCGTGATGCCGGTGGGGGTCGTGACCTTAAATTGCCTTTGGACCTCCGAGATGAAGATGCATTTTTTTTGTTGCTGCGGAAATCAGACTGCACAACACGTACTCAGCACCTCCAATCGAGCCCGGAATTATTCTGTCCGGGAGTCTATTAGCGACCTTTTCATAAATTAATTTGCACCTCCGATTAATTAATACGCACCCTCCGATTAGCACGGCTGCCTACGTACGGTGCGAAAGACGTTCAACGTGCATAGATATAATTGCTGCAGTTTTGTAAAAAGCTAAATTCCATAAAGATATATAACAGTGTGTGTATTAGGAATGTGTTTTTGGATTTAAGCAGATCAGATTGTTGGGATTAAGGACAACTTTGGTTCTTGGTTAGAATTTTCTGATCATTTACATGATGTCATATTTTTTGCGTGTCTTCACGTGAACAAGTGACGTCACCTGATGGCACATGCCACCACCTATAGCAGCAAACGCGCAAAAGTAAGGGACGTAATATAAGCGCTGTCATTTCCCGTGATATCGTAATTTCGGTTCAACCCGAAATCTTTCATAGCGAAGCCAGATTTTTAAGATTCATCCGAAAATTGGTAACATGTCGCAAGTGTTTATTTTTGTCTGTACCCACATGTTATACATGTATTTTTTTTGTATTATGCAGTCATTTATAACCAAAAGGGCTTTATTACCGCTTTGACCTTTGTCTTGATCTGCCCATTTCTATACCAAACGTCCGCTGGGCCATCTCGCCCTTTGACTGCAGAGTACCTGACGATCGGCATCTCGTCGGTGAAGAGGGCGAGGGGCAACTACCTGCTGCAGACGCTCAAGTCGATTTTCGAGCGTCGAGCGACGACGAGCTCGCGGACATGGTGATCGTCGTGCACCTCGCCGACTTCGACGCGGAGTGGTGCGAGGGCACGGCGCGCGCCGTCGCCCGCAAGTTCTCGCAGCACGTCATGCGCGGCCGCCTGGTGGTCATCCACGCCCCGCGGCACACCTACCCGCCGCTGCAGGGCCTCAAGAGGAACTTCGACGACCCCGACGACAGGGTGACCTTCCGCTCCAAGCAGAACGTCGACTACGCCTTCCTCACCAACTTCTGCGCCAACCTGTCGGAGAACTACCTGATGCTGGAGGACGACGTGGCGTGCTCGCGCAACTTCCTCACCTACGTGCGCAAGTTCGTGTCCTCGCTCGAGGGCCAGCCCTGGGCCACGCTCGAGTTCTCCAAGCTGGGCTACATCGGCAAGCTGTACCGCTCGTGCGACCTGCCCCGCCTCGCCCGCTTCCTGCTCATGTTCTACCAGGAGATGCCGTGCGACTGGCTCCTCAACCACTTCCGCACGCTGCTGGCGCAGGGCGACGCCATCCGCTTCAAGCCGTCGCTGTTCCAGCACATGGGGTACTACTCGTCCTTCCGGGGCACGGCCAACAAGCTCAAGGACGACGACTTCGAGGACGATTATAGCAGCCAAATGCTCTTAAGTGCACGTTGTTTCTAAATGTGGAGGGAAAAACCTGGGGACCCGGAGAAAAATCCATGCCACCATGAGGAGAGAGACACGCAAACTCCAAATATACAAGCGTCAGCGTTGGGAATCGTACCCACAACCTCCTGTATACCAGGTGAGGTAGTTAACATCTCGCCACCGTGGCACCCCAAAGCACATCGGCTACCTCTGTGTGTGTAGTGCAGGGGGACGGAAGGTGAGCAGCAATGCAAAAATCAAACTCACGTGAAAAGTGCTCTCTATTCTGTCTCCCTCTGCACCTTCTGTCTTTGAATTTATAACTTATCATATAAATATTTTTTTCAGTGATTTTTTTCTTTCGTGAAACCACATGGGAAGGACTGTGCTGCCTTTGAGTGTCTTATACAATCGGAAAAGGTAGAACATAAGCTTGGCTGGGAATAGCTGTTTTTTTCTCTGGAATCTACCCAGCGTTTGACGACAGGCGATGAAAAGTCTATCCATAAGTCGACCGCTGTTAGCGAGCAGTTATTTTTCTTATCTTCACAAGAACATCTCGGTGACTCTCAATTCGAGTGTGTTTGTTTAACCAGGTGAGAACTCACTGCACCAGGATGATCTCATTCGCAAACAGTGACCTGAATGACGGAATGACATAAAGTAAAAAATAAAAGAAAGTGTGGCTGTTCTCTTTGTAATGATTGGCCATTTACTTGAGTGTTTTTACATGTGTGGGAGGAAACTGGAGGGCCCAGAAAAAAAGCCACTCATTTGAAACGATGGCACTTAAACTCAGCACAAATTTGTCGAAAGTGTTCTTGTTCTATTGCCTCTTGTACCCTCGTCATTGCCATGTAGGTGTAGTGTTTGACACGTTTGATGGCTCCATCACGGTGTGATCCATCAAGCCCTATTTACTGCATGCTCGGAATGAGCCAGAACTTGAACATTTATTTTAGGCATCTAATCATTCATTTCCGCTGCCACAGCCCCCAATTATCATGTTTTAGGCGTCATTTGGATTCAATGCAAAAAATTATCTCGTTTTTGCGATGTCATTTTGTTTATATTTTTCTAATATCTTTGTCATATGATACAGGCTACATTAGCTAGACATAACATGAGCATGTACATTTCATATAACTCGTATACATAGCAAATAATCGATTCTCATTCAGGCAATCGACTCTTGTATCCTAAGCCTAAGAATTGATTTCATTCGACGAATCCGTCCATCGTCGCACGAGTTGCTACGCACGAGCAATCCTCGCGGTCGCTGTCGTTTCACACAACGAAGAGTCGGTCAGAACTTCAACGCCAGCCGCTGGCTCGTGCCGGCAGGGACTTACCTCCCCGAATCCCGACAGCTCCTCGTCCATGAGGAAGAGCAGCAGGACGGTGGAGACGACGCAGGCGGCGAGACCGAGGACCCCGAAGCGCACGCGGACGGGCCAGAACCGCAGGACCAGCCCCGTCGGCATCCCGCGAGCCTCCGCCACACCGGGCTCCACCAGGCCACTCGGTGAGCGACTTGCCTGAAGGGGAAGAGCCACGAGGTGTTCGGTGTGGCGCAGGGAAACGTTGACCAATGGCAATGCTGCTGTTGTTGTTGTTTGACTTGCATCCCACTGGGATTTGCGCACACAGCGTTGGTGTACGGTGTTTTTTCTGCAATATTTGCTGTCTTTTCTTGGATTTTCTGTTTGCACTTAGTCACATATTCACTTTAAGATGTCTTTAGTTCATGTTTTTTTGTTTGTTGTGGTTGCACCCGATTCAAGAGCCGAATGGCTCACAGGGCTATACCTTATAAATGAACTTGAACTTGAATGCCACCTCGAAACAACAACGAGCCGTTACCATTCACCGCATCGCGCACGGCGCTTTCAGATGCACTTCTGCGGCCGTCTGGAACGCTCTCGCCTTCCGATATTAGGAAGCCACTGGAGCTATGCACTTTTAAATAATCTAGATTAAAAAGTCAATTCGTTAGAACAGTTTTTTGTGTTTCGTTAATTGTCCTTTCCCGCACACCTCCGATAAGCACGGTTCGCTACGTACAGTGTGAAAGAAGTTCAACATACATACATAGCCTCATATGAAAAATAACCCATAGCTAGATCACAAATACTACCTTGTACATGAACCTGAACCATTGCTGCCCTTACACGAATAATAACCACATCTCCAGCACTAATACTAACACTAACCCTAACCATTGCCCTTACAATAATGAATAATATTCGTAACTTAATGGTGCAATGATGCCTATACGTATCTCTGATGTGGCATCATGTTCCACATTTGCCATCGTGAACCAAACACCGTGATGTTAAACAACACCGATACACTAACTTTAACAACACCACTAGCGCCACCTGTATAATGAACACAAACCGTAGCCACTGCTCTCACAAAGAACAACCACAACCCGAAGCGAAACCGTCGCCTTCACAGTACGAAAAACGAGACGCGAGTTACTAAACCCGCCTCGAACCACTAACCCTTAACCCACTGCTGTCACGAAATAAAGACCACAACAAGCCCAACACAGACACCACCATCTCGACGACGAGCACTTACACTAATTGCCGCGACCTTGGCACGAACGCTCTTGACACTAACGCGAGGATTCCAGGTTTGAAGTTTTCGTGACTGCAAGGATTCATACTCTATAGTTTTTTCGGTAAAGTCACGCGGGTAAAATTTTAATAAATTAAGCCACGACGTTTCGGGCGCAACACAAGCGTCCTTCTTCAGGTGGGGACAACTAAATAAGAACAGACTAGCGAAAGCACACCGCTTAAGCAGTGTGCTTTCGCTAAGTCGTGATTTAATTTATTTAAATTTTTTACCTACGTGACTTTACTGAAAAAACCAAAGAGTACTAACGCAAGGAATTGCTCGAACTCCTAACCGTAGCCACATACATTCTAACACGAATCCCAACCATAGAATATAGCCCATTCACCATAGCCAACCCCCCCCCGCCCCCCAACATTTACCATGCGGCACCATTTGCAATGTAACGGTTTATTTCATTGCAGCACCTTCAGAATTAGAATCATTCTTTATACTGGGGGAATACGAAGAGCTATGAAGCTCTTGTTCACAGATGTCCAGCATTGCCGCGACAACTGTCCACCGTGACCTGTCCACCGCGGAGACCACTGACTTGTTTTCCCTGCGTCTGTGCCTCTCTCGATCCCTCCATGGCATTCGCCCACACACGTTCGTCGCTGGGGTTAGGAAAGTCCCGCGGCCAAGCGTTTCGCAGAAATCGTGCACGTAGGCGCCTACTCTGGCTGCCGAGATACTGGGGCTGATTGTTTTGAGTAAGACCTGTTCGTTTTCTTTCAAACTCTTATCACAGAACCAGGGATTAGTTTCCGTCTGCAGACGGCTTTTGTTTCGTGAGCAGAACGCTTGCGCCTCCACGCAAGGCATTACTTAATTGTGACTGCAGCTCGCATGAAAATTACGATTTATTTTTAGTGAACAATTTCATTTTATTTGTGCAAATATTGTATGTAAGTACTTTATATAACTGGACATTGGAGAGTGCAGACATGTCAGGTGACTATTTGCATATTTGCCAACTGCAGAAAAGAAGCGATGGGAAGTGACTGGCCTATTTTAATTCATCACTTTGCTCAAGAAATCGCAGGTGGCAGGGCCATGAGGTCAATAGATGCAGCCTTGAGGTTCAGAAATTCAAGGCATCAGCAGTAAAATTCGCAGTAGTCGCAAATCTGGTGAAATTCTAATCTTGGCAATCTAAAGGCGTTTATTTCTTTGGCAGTGACGTAGCAGCGTATGTACGGATATTTATTGTTTTTAAATACTGTGGTATGATATTTAAATATGTTTTGACAGAACCATCATTTAGCAATCCCATATATAACAGTTGTTAATTACACATTCAAATTATAAGTAAATAATCACTTCAATTGGGCTATGTGTGGCCGAATTACATTACAATCGTATGATTTGCAAACTGTAATTCCATTTTTAAGTGAAGTGTTCAATTAGGATGTATAGAAGTTTACGATCTGCTGCAATGTCCTCAGGTAACCTGGCAGGAAAAAATACAAGAAATGCAAAAACTTTCCACGGAGCTTATTTGATTTAACGTGCACGTGAGCGGAAATTATACGCTGATAAAAAAAAACAACTCTCCCCGCAATCCACAAAAAAACTGCTGAACACGTTGGCACCACGTTTATACTCGAATATTGGTCGACGTAAGACCTTTTGAGAATTGTAAACTTGATACTTCTTGACATTCTCAACAACAAAAATGTAATCACCTTTTGTCAGGAGCAGGCGAGGAACAACATTGGACATTGCACGTGGCCACAGATTTTGCTGCGTTCGCCAATTGTGCCGGGATGCGAACGCCCCCTCGCTACCCGGGAACCCTGCAGTGCCGCAGGGAAAAAACCGTGTTAATCACGGTGATGCTCGTGACCCGAAGCTTTTGACATTACGGTTGTGTTTTTGATGCAAAGCCAGTGTGGTCGTGAGCACTCTATGTCATTAATCACAATAAGCCTACAAACTCATTGCCTCTCCACGGCCCATGTTTAAAGCATGACATTTTCCACCTCCCCTTTACAATTTTGTCAGCACCTGTGCCTTTTGAGTAAAGCATTCCAACTTGGGGCTGACGGCCAAAATAATGGATTGAAGTAACATTTTTCTGTACGTAATCGCAGACGATTTTATGTGGCTCGGGAAATGCGTTGCGAGAAAAAATACAGCAAACGGCCTTTGGGAAACCATGCCAACCGATATAACATTTTAAATATAAAATAAACAATACAGTAAAATTCCTCTTATCTGCCAAAGCCGGGTACCATTATCTGCGAGATATGTTTTTAATGGAACCCCACATCCTATTATTATCTGTGAGGTTATCCCTTAATTTAATCCACTTATATTGGATAATAGCGGATAATAAAAAACAGTTGCTGATAATATGAGGTTTTGTGGACCTATTGGCTCCTGTGCATAAAATAAGTTGAGAGCAATTAGGTTAAATTTCGATTTAAAGCTTTCGTGACTGCAGGGATTAATCTTCTTGGTTATTTCGGTAAAGTCACGTAGAAGGGAAGTAATAAAATAATAAAAATAAAACATAATAAAATAATTCTCACGACGTTTCGGCCACAACGCAAGGAGCCGTCCTCAGGTGAAGACCAGGTCTGTCGGGGAGACGTCGTGAGAATTATTTTATTATGTTTTATTTTTATTATTTTATTACTTCCCTTCTACGTGACTTTACCGAAAGAACCAAGAAGAGCAATTAGGTTACTTGATTAGAGTTCTACTGTTTATACATACTGCACAAGTTAAATACATTAGTCATCATGAAAAATATTTTAATAGTATGGGGGTTCATCTATGACTTATATGTCAGGAATTATAATTACCTGTATTAGGGTTAAAAGTCCAGTGCTTCGCTCAAAATGTGTAATGTTTAATACATTTTACATTTCATTAAAGCCAGCCAAGCGCCCAGTAGGAAATAATAATAATAACATCTTGAGAAATGATGTCAAGGTTGATTGTTATTGTAAACATGTAATTCCATATCATTGACCCAGAAAAATACAGTAAGATGACACCTTTTGATAAAAACACCCGAGTCAATTAATTATTAAATTATTTGAGTCACCTTCCAAAAAACCAAAAAGTATATGAATCACCTTCCATTCCATATCGGCATGTTTAAACGCGCGCATTCTGGACTGATTTTACGATTCGGAGGGAATGTATAACGTATTACCCAGAATACTCCATTACACGAAAGCTCTCTCTGTGGTTTCAAACAATAATTGGAGCTTACCCATCCGATTATTTACGCAATCAATCACTCCATCAATGATCAATTATTTTGCTCGATTAATGAGTTTATAAAAAAAATTGTCGGAAAAAAATGATCACCTCTGCTTCCACCTGTGCCGCTGGACGGGAGGTGATGGGACGGGGCTCGGTTATTGTCAACTGCATCATCAGCCGGGCGTCATGCTGGGTGTGGCCTCTATGGGGGTTTCCCACCTTCGAGGGGCAGGATGTGATGGCAGCTGCCATTATTAATAAGTATAACCCGTAAAAACAAAGTTTTTCACTATAAATCCTTTATATGCGTGGCGGCTAGAGTCCTCTCGTCCTCTGGCTTCAGATGGCTGCCACATATGGGCCAGATTATTGCATTGCACCATTAAGCAATTGGTAATTAAATATATTTTTGTCCTAAAAAGTGTAAAATTTTGGGAAAAAAATTTCACGAACATTAATTATCACGCACAACGAGTCTGTGTGGAAAATGTCAGCTCGATTGGATCACGGGAAGTGGGTTAAAAAACGACCGAAAGATTTGCACGGTCCTAAGCAAGCAAGCGAACTTAATATAAAGGATTTAAAAATGGCCCGAGTCATCGACCACATAATTTTATCTGATTACAATTGTTTTCGTGAAGTCTACTCAATCGTCGCAGCTCACAAGAGAATTGACACTATCAAGAGAATACATTATGCCTTTGTTGGTATTACTACTATAATGAGCCAATAATGTCTGTTTGTGTGTCCCGCGTGTGACGTCACTTCACGTCGGCCAGGTTCAAAGAAAATAAAAAACCACGACGTTTCGATCCTGATGACGACCGCTTGTGTTGCGATCGAAACGTCGTAGTTTTTTGTTATTTTCTTTGAACCTATCTACGTGACTTTACCGAAAACCCAGAAAATATCAATTCCTGCAGTCAAGATTTAATCATGAGCGGGTGACGTCACTCCACAGCCAACAGCCCCCCCCCCTCATTAATAATCATGAAGAGGTGACGTCTTCCAAATGGATACCCCCCCCCCCCTCCATTAATAACTGTCTCTTCGGAATTCCAAATTGCACACGAATTGATGCAATGAATATCACGTCGAGGTGTGATTTTCGCTTGCAAGTTTCAGATTTACTGCAATGCACCGGTCCTTGGACGGGCAAAAGGCTAGCATATAAATATATGTCCATGTAAAATCTACTGTCACCCACGTGGCATGTTTTGACTCACGTTGAGAGTACAACAGCTGGAAGCTTCTTAAGATGCATTCACGGATGAGAGGCCATCAAAATGTTGTCAGAGGGAGATGTCATATTTCGATAATACAGATGAGAACATTTTTGAAATTGACTTCATGCTAAAGATACATAACAGTGCGTGTCTTATACGTTCGTGATTAAGCATATATAATCGTTATATTAGTCAATCCACTGCTGGATGGAGCCCCCCCCCCACACACACACACTCTATGTAGACGTACATACGCATAACAGTGTATGCTTTTATACGTTTGCGATTATGTATATATATAATAGTTATGATATTAATGTGTGAATCCACTGACGGATGAAGGCATTCCCACGCTGTCATCAATCATGGAGATTCTTTGGCCATGCTCCACCACACCGGTCAGTGCTGATTGGGGGAGGAGGAAGGCCTCCTAGACGGGCTCAGATATTACTTGCCACTGATATGAATCGAGGCCGGAAATTAAACTCGAGCCACCGGGTTCCTGGCCAGTGGGCTAACCACTGTGCCAATGTTCCACAAAATGATTAATAGCAGAGCCTCACAATTATTGTTATTATAATTATTATTATTCTGTCCATAATTTTTTTGTGAACATTGTTGTCGCCGCTGATATCTGTTCCTAGTGGTGCTCAAATTGCGAAAAGCAACATGACATTGACGCAGAATTCACATAGTAGGCATGACGTATGTTGACGTGAACATTCATATCGAATTTGTGAAATGCATGCGGGGGAGAGGGAAGGAGAGAGAGGAACGGGCTGTTTTTCAATCTCCCAGCTCAATTTAGAATTCCAAGCTTTGACCATCTGACGTTTGTTGCGGGGCAGGGGAGGGGCGGTTGGTGATTGTTTGACTTGCTCCAGAAACCACAATCAGAACCACAGAACCGTAGCCAAAGAACAACCTCATGTTCCATAATCCAGCTTAAAAGTCCTTGCAAGCGGGCTGGTGGTATAATCAGGGATCCTGTTTTAGTAAAAGCTTATTTCAAAGAGTGTTTCCTTCATTGCCTAGGCCTGCAAGTTTGACCTTTTCCCGTTGCACTTTTTTCTCAGTCTGCCACGGCATGTCGGCTGATTTTAGGACACGGGGAGGGGGCGGATGAACACAGTGCTGTTGTGTTATTGCCATATTATAATTATTATTTAGTAATAATCTTGTTTTAGGCAGCCAGAATTCCTATTTTTAGGCCATGACAATGATGTTACCCTTTAGCTTTTGAAGGTCGTTCTCTACTTTGCAGTGAAATGGCCACATTTAAATTCTGTGTTTGAGCATAATTGTGTGGACGTAAATAAGTGGCGTGCACATATGCGGTGCAGATTCCACTTTGCACACGGATGCATTTGTATAATTACTACATTAAGGGAATTCTCAAACTGTTACCTTGACAATTACGACCGTATTTAATTGGTATATTTTTCATTGTAATTAGAAAGTATTAAAAAAAAATAGGAGCACTGAAAAATATTATTCTGCCTTGGTGTAATGGTTCGTGCACCGGAGTTGCCATCCGTAGGTCGCCGGTTCGATCTCCCAGGGATGGCATTTTCAAAACTGGGCAAGTTTATCCCCCACCACCACCCCAATGCTTCTGTCCACCCGGCAGCATAAATGGGTTCACTCCAGTGAGTCCATCGGTGGTCGATCGGCGGTCGATCGCACGGTGTAATCCCACCTCTCCCCGACACGCCTGGCCAGTGTGGAAGAGTAGGCCAAAAACTCCCTGGGAGGGGGCCTCATCTAGGCGAGGCCCTTCCACCAGCAGTGACGTGAGCAAGCAAATGTGTACGGCTGCGCCCGTTGCCTTTTAATTAGAAAATGCAATTTCTGATGATAAAGTAAACAATTACTATGAAGGGAAGTAATAAAATAATAAAAAAAATAAAACATAATAGCCGACTTTACCGAAAGAACCAAGAAGATGAATCCCTGCAGTCACCAAAGCTTAAAATCGAAATTACTATGAAGTAAGCAGTATTTTTTGCTGTTTGATGAAATGAACAACCAACATCTGTTCACTTCTAGAAATTGCCTTGTGAACCAGCTTGCATTGATGGCCTCTTCTGCCTCTTACTGAAATGCACGTCCACTTTGATTTACATACTGAAAGAAATAGATCAAGTTTACATCATCACAGAACTATAATTTGTTACTAATTAACAGCACCATACATGATCATGACAGATGCCATATTGTTTTGTTCTGCTGCACATATAATTTATATCATGTTTATTAAACTCAATAAAGGCCATGTCCTTTGCACCTGACAACGTTATTCATCTTACTTCCGTATGCAAAATACTGACAGGCGCTTCCTTAATACATTTATTTATTTTTAAACTGTTCCCAAAAAACTACTGGTGTTTACTATTGCAGAATATTACATTCAGCAACTTCTATGGCGAATACGCCATAGAAGTTAGTTGAGTGCTTGAAGTGGTTTGCCCAGCCACATAGATTTAGATCGCAGTGGTTTGGAAATATCTGACACTCACCTGTGTGGGTCAAAGCTGACATTCACCGGTTACACGGCACAGCAAGAGTATCGTGCGAATAACAAACACGGCACTTTTGTCAATCCACTTCTGGACGATGTCCTACATCGAGAACATTTGTACTTCACCACTGTGGTGAGTGCAGTTTGCTGAAGACCATGGCCACTGGATCGGTATAGCTATTCATTCACCACTGGTGTTAGCCGTGGCTGGCAATTGAACATAGGATGCTGGGTTCAAAGTGCAGTGCATGTGTAGTGATTGTAGCATCACTACTGTGTACACACGCACACGTGTGACGTCACTATGCCGGGAGCGTCACTACCACGTGGGTCTACACACACACATGACGTCATCCGGCTGGAGGCGGGAATGACGTAAGGGCGGGTTCTGGACTCGGGAGGTCACGGGGGTGGTGTGAGGTCGTGGCACGCTCTGTGATCCCGGCTGGACACGTGACCGGATCCCAGTGGGGGGCCGGGGGCCCAGGGGGCACCTCGGGGGGCACGTGGACAACAGGGAGGCTTCGAGAGGGTTCTCGAAGGGAGGCGTGGCCGGGATGGAGCCCGGGCACGCCGAGGCCCATATAAGCACCCTCCTCACGAGGTTCGAGGCTGCCCGTGCCAAGAATGAAGATGTATCGTGAAGACGCCAAGAAGAGTCAAACCTCCAGTCAGCGGAACTGCCAGTAGCCCACCTGGCTGGGTCACGCTAGAGTAGCTGAGAGTTAGAGAAGTGTGTGTTAGCTGGAATAGGTCGGTGGTCACCACCCTATGTGTAATGTACCGTGTTATAATACTTACTGTTCTAATAAATGAGTGTTGCCTCCCAAGAAGTTGTGTGCACCCAAATTGAACCCACTACACATGGAACACTCGCATCATCGCTACAATTTTGTGTGGGCGAGGTCGACCCAATACTAAAGTGACTGTGATGTTTTAATTGGCCAGCCAATAATTGGCGTTAAAAAACAACAAAATCAGTATTCAAGCCAAGTTAAGGGCATTTGTTATTTATATAAATTGTTCATTATGCAGCAGTCTTGGGTAATTAGTAACAAAGAGGAACAGTAAGTGGGCATCTTTCCAGGCTTTCATTTACACTGAATTCTTACAGACAGGTGACAGAACCACAATTCAAACTTTAGCAATATGGTTGATAAAAAAAAGCATTTGCTGCTAAGGGTCTTAACTCCTTAAAAGGTTTTAGTTTGGCTGGTCCTGTCCCTAGATTGGCAGATGAGAGCTTTTCCAAGATTACGTTTGTTGTTTAAGCAGAATGGGAGGGGGGGGGGGGTGGAGGTTTTGGTATATCGATATAAAAAAATCTCGATGAGAAAGATTAAACTGACTGTCACCGTAGGATAACCTTGACAAAGAAGGCTGAGAGGAACATAAAGCGTTTTATGTCACAGCTATTGTCATGTGCAATTTATGCAAAAAGAATTTAGAATTTGCTATAGATAGCGCTGTGTAGGTTGTACTCGGCTATTTCGCACGGCGCTCCGATGACTGATGGGGTCGTGCCGTGTGTTGATTGGCACGACGACCGACGTTTGGCTTTTTATTAGCTCGGTTCCAGAACGTGGAGTTAAACGTTGGACATCACGTCGCGTTAAAGGATAAAGGTGCAACCCTGCAATTGCTCGCTCATGCCACTGCTGGCGGGAACGGCCTCCGCTAGAGGGAGCTCATGAAAGCCCCTTTAGGAAAATTCGGTCTTCTCTTCCAACCCGATCAGATATCTTGGAAGAAGTGTGAGTACCCACAATTTACCGCACCGCACGCAATCTGCTGATTGACTCATTGTATGTACTGTATGTTGAACGTCTTTCGCACCGTACATATTCAATCGTGGTAATCGGTAGTGCGGGGGAAGGACAACAAACGATTTTCAACCATCAGTTCTAAAAAATTTAGTTTTAAATCTGGATTTAAAAGTGTATGGCTCCAGTGGCTTCCGAATATCAGAAGGAAGAGTGTTCCAGACGGCCGCAGAAGCTCATCGGAAAGCGCGTGATGGAGTGGCCTTCTTTGTTCGATGGTTAAGCTGCTGCTAGGATGACCGGAGTTTTCATGATGTTCACTGTGGCGTTACCCATTTGTACTGCTGGGAGGATAGAGGCAGAGGGAAGCAACTTTCCCATTGTTTCCACTGCCACTCCAGCAGATCGAGCTGGCGACCCTGTGTTAACCATTATGCCAAACGGCAGCAACCCTCCTAAGTACATCGATTCAATGGTGAAATGTGGCCAAAGGCACACTGCGGAATCTGCTTTGAAAATATAAACAATAAGGAAGAGGACATCTCTCTTTTTTGCTCTTGCTATCTATGTGTGCCTCGAGTATCTCTTGCAAAAGAGACACATGGACGCAACATTACTCCCATTAGTTACATACAAAGGGTTTCTTCCTTTCTTGTACACTATAGGCAAGTAATTCAAGAATTAATTGAATACAAAAATTATCACATCTGGTTGATGATTTTCATCATTACACCACCTCTGTAGAATGTCTACATTTCGCCTTCGCTTTGTTGGCAGCAACCACACAGCGTGGGTAATGAAGAAAACGCGAAGCCGCTGCGGAAGACCGAGGTTGACTCATATGTTGAATGTGTACGTTTGAATCTGACCACTAAATGGAGGGGAAAAAAAATATATGTAATGACAGGGTGACACCTGTAGGCCTGGAGTGGTGATTACGGTTACGGGTGCATTACATAATGCCTTATTCTAAGGGGGGCGTGTCTGGGGTAAAGGTGAAAGGCGGAGTCAGTCGAGAAGCTCTGGGAACTGGCTCGAGGGTTCTGGAAAGGGGGCGTGGCCAGAGGTGGAGCTTGGCCGCGCTGGGGCAGATACAGAGGTCGCAAACGGGTTTTGATTCTTTACCCGTACCCGGCCGCACCAGGGTCGCAAACGGATACGGGTGCCCGTACCCGGCCGGGTACGGATACCCGTACCCTACCCGATACCCGGCCGGGTACAGGTAGCTGGGTATCGGGTAGGGTACGGGTATCGGGTACCCGATTGCGACCTCTGGGATGAAGCCATGTTGCAGGCGCGGGTGGGTTGATTCTAGGAACTTGAATTGTGAGAAGAGACAAGACGTTGGGAAATAAGTGACAAACGGTTACTCACCAGTGACTCACGGCCTTCTCACTCATTGGTTTGGGTGAGTCACGTGCAGCTACCCCTACCCGTACCCGGCCGCACCAGGGTCGCAAACGGGTACCCATACCCGTACGGGTACGGGTAGCCGGGTATCGGGTAGGGTACGGGTATCGGGTACCCGATTGCGACCTCTGGACAGATATAAGGAGGAGTGAACCAGAGGTTCGGTGCTGTTGCAGGTCCTGGGTGCTGGCTGCGTTACTGCTTGTCGACATCTCTTCGTCCCCTGACCACGTGGCTGATCTTCGGCAAGACCCTCACCGTCGCCACGCTAGTCGGACAGCTAGCGTAACGAAGCCAGAGATGGGGCTATGTGTTAGGATCGCCTGTGTGTAGCTGCGGTACACAATGTATCGCCCAGTGTGCTCTTAATAAATAAGAAGCCTTCTCCTCGACATGTCTCAGAAGTCGCTCACTACATATATATGAATTTCCCCATACACTACTCGAGTGATTGAGGACGTTGGTGATGATGGCTAAAATTTTCCGTTTGGCAGTCTCTAAATTCTGAATCAACTGTGGCAATCCATCACAACCTGACTGAGCGAAATATTTCAAAAGAACCGAAGGTGTGGGGGGGAGCGGTGGTGCAGCAGTTAGCGCTCTGCGCTATGAATCCCGCGACCCTAGTTCGATTCCCGCTCACGGCCAACACCAGTGGCAAATATCTGAACTACTCCTGTGCCTCCTCTAGGTCGACTCAGACTCAAATGATACCTGGTGCAGTGTGTGAATATCGCAACTGGGGAGACAAAGGCGGCCGGGCGTGGTCCTGGTCACCCCACCCCCTCCTGTACCGTGCCGGCCTTCAT